>NW_004955407.1:239869-270885 GCF_000276665.1 Chinchilla lanigera | reverse complement strand
TACACTTGTATTTGTTTAGCTGGATTTTATATGAGAAACCACAATTTCTTAGAAAATTAAATGTAACTGATCATTACACTTGTATTTATTTAGCTGGATTTTATATGAGAAACCACATTTCCAAGGCCAGAAATGTGTGTTAGAAGAAGGAGAAACGGTATTAAATCGTGACTGGATTCTTCATAACAGAAAGCACCCACAAAGAAACTTTGTATTGGGTTCTATCAAACGAGTCCTAAAGGTAACAGAACTGTTCATTTCTTTCTTTGTTTTTTGTTTTGTTGTTGTTGTGTTATTGGGGATTGAATCCAGAGCTTTGAAGACATTCTACCAATGAGTTACATTTTTGCCTATTTTTATAATTTTCTTATATAGTAAAGCTATGGTATGGCGTAGTAGTGCTTAGAAATAGATGCTAATATTTGTACCACTTTCATTAATCTTTATTATCATATTGGTCATTTTAAAATTTATACATATAAAATATTGACATGAATTGTAATTTAAAATTTAAATTAATGTGGCCCATAAAATGCCACGTGCTGGCTCATGTGTATATTTTTGTAGTATTGTACTATCCAGGATCTTTAGAAAGAAAACTAATATTTCCAAGTATATTTTTTTTCTAGTTTGGATTGCTACTTTTTGGTATAGCTGTATGTGCACATGTGTGTTTGTGTGTGTATGAGTGTGTTAGGGTACATTAGAGAAGGAAGGATTAGGAGAGGATGCTAAAGTATTGCTTTTTTGTTTTTGTTTAAAACCTATTTTGCGGGGGGAGGGTACCAGGAATCAAACTCAGGACCTTGCTGCTACCAGGCAGACACTGTGCTACTAATCTATATGCATGGCCTTAAAACTTACTGTTGAAGATGAAGGTTTCCAATATAATAAAACATTTTGTGAGAGGTTCTGTGGTGTTTAGAGGAGGGGTAAATTATTGATAAGGGCAGATCTCAGATAAGGACAGAATTTCCTCTCGTGTTCTCATGTATTCTTAACATTTCTTTCAGCAGTAACATAATATATGATATAGTGCAGTCATTCATGTGACAGTCTTGTGTACATATATTTTTCAAGACATTGTTATATATTTAAAAATTATGAATGGAGGTGAACCCTATCATGATTTGATTGACATTATTTACTATTAGCATCTATAGAAAAAACACAGAAAAATTAAAGGTAGCACACAGAAAAACTCAAGTTAATCATAAAGGCATACCTGTATGTATTTTATATGAATCAAAACTGTAAAGAAATGTATATCAAACAAATACTTGTGTTTGCCTTTGAACCTGATATGATTGGGGGCAGTGAGGTAAGGTCCCTTACCCTAAGTTGTTAAAGTTTGGCTAGAAACAGCTGAATTACCTGACCATAGCACAAGGGAAGTGCTCCACGTGACCCTGAGGGCACACAGAGAAGAGGCACCTCTCCCTCTAGAAAGTGGCATGTCATCCGGAGGAGGTAGCATGTGATTGGAATCTTGAAAAAATAAATAGGAGTTTGTGGGAGAAATGTGTTGGAGTTCTCGCTGGGTCATGTTTGACACATAAGGAGGAGGCATTGATGGCTCAGTGGTACTGAAGGAGATGAAGATGACTAAAGCAGAGAGGGCAGTGCCTACTATTGAAAGGTTTTCTGTGGCCCATAAGTTCTGCAAAGAGCATTTGAGTGTTCACTCAATTAGCTTATTACAGGAAAGTCCTTGAAATGCATAGTTTGTAGATGGAGTCTCCTGGGATTGGCACCACCTGATCTTTTGTTACTTCCCTGTGAATATCAGGTACTATGACAAGCTTAGTGGGAAAAAGTAAAGACAAAAAACCCCAACAAACAAACAAAAAAGAGATTTGGCAGTTAGCCACCCTCCAGCCCTCCTAAAATCATACAAGAATCAAATCAAGCAAATTTAATCTGGTGATGATGGATATGTGAAAATTTATACAACCACTATTTGCTTAGAAAATATTATAAGAAAAAAATCATGCTTGCATTTTTTGTTTGTTCTTAGAGTCATTTTGTGTTTTAGTCACAGTGTTAGTGCTCACATGTCTTGAGCAGACCAACAACTTTAAGTGAGGAAGGAAAATAAAGCTATGAAGCTTTAAACAGAAAAGGGATTAACGTTGTTTTAAATATTTTATGAAGTATCTGACATCACACTGCTTCCCAGTCTCCAGTACAGTTCTCCCTGTGAACAGCTCCATCTTCATGTGCTCTTGCCGGACCACGCTCACCGAGGCCCGTGCTAACTTTGTGAGTCTTACGTCTTAGTTTTGGCTGCTGTCATATAAGTACCTGAACCTCTGCTGTCCTTCAGAGATGCCATGATGTTGTCCCTTGGCCGTGAACAGCTATTGAAAGTGCCCTCAATTTTCAGAAACTTTGGGTTGCACTCAAGGCTCATCTTTGCACCTCACATTCCCAGTGAAAATAAGTCAAAGTGACAATAATAGTGCAGTGTGACTCTTGGCTCAGGTGTTTTCTTTTCTCAAATTAGAACAATTCAGAATTTCAAATTAATGTGTTTACTGTATATTTAATGACATTTTCCTTATGGACAGAAATTACTCAGGTTGATGTGTAAGCAACGTATTGTCTCACTACTGTGAGAACCTGGAAGAGTGAATAAAAATTAGGAGGTATGACACACACTGTGAAAAGAAAGGAAAATGCTCAAAAGTAAACAGTAACTGGGGTGAGGGAACAGAGAAAAGAAAGATGGGGAATTTATGCATATATGTACAGGATAGCTAACATAGTTGTACTACTGACCTCTATCGCTTTACTGAAAGGAACAGTTAATGATTATTTGATCAGTCTTGCATGTCTCTATTTGTTTTACTGAGAAATCACTTTGAAGATATCAATGTGTAATACAACAAACATTGTTAATTTCCTACCACTTTGTCTGTAACTCTATTGTGTGTATTGTTCTTATGCTGTTTTGTAAATGGATGTCTGTTTGTTAATATGTTTTCCTTCTTTTATTCTTAAAATAAATTTTAAAAAAAGAAAAGAAATTACTCAGGTTGCACCATCATAATGCATCAAGAAGACAGAGGTCCATTGTTAGATCAGAAACTTAAGGTGGAAATAGATTTTTCTGTTTTTGTTACTATAATTCTTTTGTACTCTGTTTCTCTTCTGTAACTTTGCCTCCATTTGCACCAAGTATTAGAATGGCCTAAGCTTATGAATTACAACTAGATATACTGTATTTGGAAAGTGTAGCATGACTACAAGAGTCTGGGGGAAGCCAGTAAACTGTTGTTGCTAGGCTATTACAACATGCCCTCAGTTACTAGTGTTTGTCTGTTAGCAACTGCACAGTTCCTTAAAAATATACTATTTCTGTGAATAGCTGCCATGAAGACAGAACTTAGTAAAGTCTTTTTCAATCCAATCAGTTGAAGTAAAAATTGGTAAACGTACCTGAGAACTATACCTTCTTCATTTTATTTTCAGTTCTTAAGCTGTCAGTATGCTTTTACAGCTATGTTGTTTCCTTCTGTTTTGTAGACATGAATGCCTCTTAGCTTTTTCCCTTTGAAAGTACACCACCCAAACATTGTTTTTATAATACAATACAGAGGAAACTTGTTTATGTGAGACACTTAGTTATGTATTCTGTTACTGTACCTCCAATCCCTGGGGGAACATTAAATGGCAGTATTTGAAATAATGCCACTGGGACACTATTATTAATAGCATACAAAAGACCATTGAAGATTGACAGGTGACTATTCTGGACATTTCTGGCTATTTTTGAAATGAAACTTCAAAAAGAAATACATTGTTATATTTTAAAGGAGATTTTAAGTTATCCTTTTCTAGTACATTGCTCTGTACAGCTAACTTTCTGAAAATAAGATGTATAAATTTGCTTGATTTTATGTACTTTTTTAGAGAAGTAGAATAGTGTATAGGGCATATAATATACAAATTTGAGTTTCTGTTATTTTAATGGTCTGTTTATATTCAGCACCACTTTTTGGCCTAAACAACATCACTTTGGAAAGATAATTGTGATATCATGTTCTAGTAAAATATATTGCATGTTAACACTGAACAGTATTTTATATTCTACTTAGCATCCTAAATTGCTTCATATATTGTGAGAATGGTTGAGAACTCACTTTGGGGAAAGGTTAAAGAATGTAAAATTGCTGCTTTAAAATTATAGAATTTATACTAAATATATAATTATTCCATTTCAAATACATGCCACTTCTGACCATTGTTGCACTTAACTATTGATTTGAATTTCAAAATGTCACAGGTGAGAATTATACTACTGATATTTGAGTAGTATAATTAAACCCTCATGAGAACTGAGATAGTATATTCAGACAGAAGGATATCTAATTTCAGAGAAGGGGAAATTGTTTGTAATGTTTAATTTCCTAAAGAAGACTAAGGTTGGTTGGTTTGTTTAGTTATAACTTGAATGCAGAGTTATCTCTTCAGTTGAGGTGCTGGAAACAGCTGCAAAGCACACAGACCAGGGTGGGAGCAGAGACAGCGTGACATCTAGTAGACTGCAGAGCTGTGGGAAGTGACTACAAAAGGCAAACAGAACTACGTGTTGGATGTGATTAGACCTTGAGCCAAGAAGTGTCACAGGGAAGAGCTGTTCTGAGCTGTATAAAGAGTAGCTTGTGCTTCATTAGTACTAGGCTGTAATGAGGGCCTTCTTGAAGTTGGAGAAAGCTGCACAAGTGAAAGAGGGACATAGTAACAGTGAGTGCTTGATGGTAAGACCATGATAGAGTGTAGTTAATCTTCATAATACCTTTCTTCATCAAACCGACTTACACCAAAGAAAGTTGAGTCTTACAATTAGGAAAACAGATTTCCTTTACCATCACCTCTAATTCCTACTTTTGTCAGGGTAAATTAGATAAACACACTGAAGGGGTAGTAACTTTCTGTTTTTTATTTTTTATGACCACCATGAGATCAGCTTTTATTTAACTCCCTTCCTCCCCTGTGGCTTTGTTATGTGCCTAAAAAGGAAGGCTTATGGACTTTTGGCACTCAAGTCCTTTGGTAACTCTGAACATTGCTTAATGAAATAAGTACTTAAAGAACAAAGCAGGAAGAATTGGGACAATAGGCTTTCCATCAATAATAGTTATAGTTTTCATGTTAACATGACTTGTTAGAAAAACTTATTTTAAGCAGTGATTAAGGAGCAACAATATTTCCTTCATGTTGTTTTTTGTGAGGATATTCAGTTGAACAATGAGAGCAATTGTATGTCCAGGATTTTGAGAATACTAGCCTGTGTTTCTCTCTAGATGATTTCAAAGTCAAATTATTCTTGTTTTCAGAATTGCAGCCTTCCAGAGATAGAGCTTCACCCACAGTCTGACCTGGCTTGTTGTCCTGTGTATATACAGAGAGCAGTTCCTGACCTGGAAGAACTGAACATTTCCAAATCTGTGTCCTTCACTGTGAAATCAGGAGTGTATGTATCACTTTCCTTTTATTATACTGATTGATGGCTACCTGCATTAACAGAGTGTTTCATATTTCAATAGGTGATGTGCATATTTCTGGAGTTTTAGTCAATTAATTTCACTGATGCTCCTGGATACCCAAGAAAGACTACTACAAGGTTTATAGATTCTGTCTTTCTGTGGATCCAGTTAAGACTTTGATGTATGAATCACAGGAAGAGGTATAGAATCCTCAGACATAGTTCTTGATAGATGGATTGACTTTTAATCCAACACATTTTGGAGTTGAGAAATAAAAACATGTCCCTGGCCTAAAATGCTGGAGGCTGAACTCTTTCAGGGATGTCCTGAGTATGAATGCCTTCCCACCTATCCCTTTTTTGCTTATTATTCCTCTTCTGCTGAAAGCAGGCAATGCTAACTTCATGTTATAGTAAGCAATTTGCCCCAGGCTGTTAGCTGGTCAGCACTCACTTGATACTAGGCCTCTCTGATTCTAAAGGTTGTTAGTTCACCTCCAGATAGGTGCAGATTATAAAACTCTGGATGCCTGACTCAGTAGATCCTCTTCTGTCTTTCATTGCTTCTGTCTGCTCCAATTCTGGCGTCACTATAGGACAAGTTTGTCTCCTCCAACCATTAATTAAACTCTTGAGCAGGCTTTGTAACTGACACTATTCATGAGAAATGTATGTAATTATCACATTTAGCTGGGAGACATATGGGTTTTGGGGGAATTTTGTTTCCTGTACTGTTCCTGAGGCAGCCAACAAAACCAATAATGATTCTAAAAATGTAGGTCAGAATATAAAATGCCTAGTCTAATCCCTACCTCTGATTGATTTTTTAAAATGAGATATGTTGGAGTGGCTTTGAATTTTCAGTTATATTCTGCTTGAATCAAAGGTACTACATGTTTTAGGTGTTAGAAAATTTAAGAAAAGTAATGCCTAGCATTATTTGACAGATGGAAAACATTGTTAACTCTTGTTATGTGCTATTTGGTAATCCCTTTGGGTGTGTTTTACTGGTATAATGCAGCGGTGGAGAATTTTTCTTTTTCTTTTTGGTAGCCCTTTTTACTCTTAGAGAGTCAGACAAAAGTATTACTGCTTAACCAACATTTACTTCTTATGTAGTTGGCTTGCCTATCCAGATATTAATTTTAAGGGTCAAGCTACAGTTTTAGAGGAAGACCATGGGCTCTTTGAGATTTCTGCAGCAGAAATGAAGTCATTGCATCCACTTCAAATGGTAAGCTAATTAAAAAACAAGCATGTGTTTTTTCCAAGTACGCATGAATCCAAAATTAAAGAACTTTGATGATTATTCATGCATCTCCGGAAATAAATGTTTTTTACTGAATTGGTAAACTGTACGTTGTTTTTCTGTTTATATTGTAGAGACTCTAAGTTTACTTTGTGTTTTGCCAAGTTTATCACAAAGCAGTTTCCTTATAAATATTCTTCTGTGAAAATTCTAATTATTTAATAAGTTCTGAATGTGTTTTGTTGATGCTCATTAGAAAATTGCTTGTAGAATATTGTACTCTTCCACTTCAGTAATGCATGATAAGCTCAGCATTAATAATAAATGGGCAATTCTGTCGATATTTTCTTTCCTTAAAGATAGTAACTGCCTGCAGTCTTCTTTTGGTTGTAAATCTCTTCTGAGGGGCAGACTGTTCAACTAAACATTGGATGTATAATAAAATATTTTGGCTGTTATATACCTTTTATTTTATTTTATTTTATATTTTTGAGTACCAGGACACAAACTCAGGATTTTACGCTTGCCAGGCGGGTGCTGTGCCACTGAGTTAAATCCCAGCCCCTGTTCCATACCTTTTAAAACAATAGAAACCAAGCCAAATGAAGAAATTTTAAGAAATTGCACAGTGTAGAGTAGTATTTGATACAAGAAAAGTACAGAACTAGGGATTTTGTGAGGAAGGGATTATTTTTTATGTGGTGTAACTTGATGTCAAAAAGACATGAAGCGTGATTTTTAAAAAAGTGTTGTTAGAACTTGGAAGAGGAAGTGTGAATAGCTCAATGCTCTAACTTGAAATTCACAAGTAATTATAGAGGAAATGTTTGAAAAATCAACTTAAAAATCTATTCTACCAAATGTGACTTTTTTTTTTTTTTTGAGACAGGGTCTTGCTGTACAGTTCAGGTTGTCCTTGAGCTCACTTTGTAGCCAAGGCTGGTCTTGAACTTGCAACGATCCTTCTGCCTCAGCCTCCTGAGTACTGGGATTACAGGCGTGCGCCACCATGCCCAGCTTATTGATTTTATTTCTACTCTTTTAATAATTTTACTCTTTTGTTTGAGGTGTTATGCAGTGGGATTAAATCTTTAATTGATCACACATATTCCAGGACTAAACCTCAGTTTTCTTCTTCATAATTGTAATCTGTAACATTTTTAAAATTGGTGACGACATTGATATAAAGCCACCTAAATTGGTTTAACTACTGAAGTTCTGTACTTAAAATTTATATGTAATTTTTAATTTGACTGGTATGTAGTCTTCACTAATTATATTTTACTTATTGTACATATGGAACTTGTTTCCTTCAAAGTACTTCAAATATTTACATACCTAATATTAAAATATCTTGTCATCATTAGGGTGGACTAAAAGTGGAAATGCCTATGAATTTAAAGGTAAGTCTTGAACTAACTTTTATAGTGTGCTAAAGAAGACTGAATACTAATTTTTAAGTATTTTGAATTACTAGAATAAAACAGTAACCTGAATATATGATTATAGCTAGCCAATACTTGCTGGGAAGTAACTGAGATGTTTCCTGAATGGCAGTTGATTCAGGATACAAAGGTGGAAGTCTATACTGTCAAGTCCTCCGAATCCAAGTGCCTACCCTGTGACTAGGTGTTACATTTGACTGGGGGGAGGTTGTGATAGCAGCTAGATATTGGAGTGATGATACTTAGGAGGGGTACTCAGGAGTTAGAACAAGGCCAGTGAGGATTATGTAGCTGCTATTAGGGAAATGTCAGTTTGTAAGTATAAATACCTAAAGGAAGAGTAGAGGCAATGAACTAGATAACAGTGATATCAGGATCAAGCACATTAGAGGAAAGAAAGGAAAAAATATAATTATGAAATATATATAAAGAGATACAGGAATAAAATTGGTTCACTGATCAAAGATGTGTGAAAAGAAAAAGAAAACAAAAGTATGTAGCCCTTTATATATATATGAAATATATATAAAGAGATACAGGAATAAAATTGGTTCACTGATCAAAGATAGCCTTCTTTTTTGTAAGAATGGCATTTCTAGACAGAGGCAAGTGTGGAGAGAGGGATTCATCCACCCTTCTTTCCTCCCAAACCAGACATGAGTCTTCCCACCCTCCCATTTCTGGGCTTCCTTGCTTATGAGAATTGATTCCATTTTATTGCATAGATGGAGTCTTGAACAACTTAACTGAATATATCTATTATACTTTGTGTGTTGGAATCATGTATATTTAATTTTTAAACAATACTTATGCCTGGCCTCCACTCTTAGCGAAACTGTTTTGGTGTAGGGTGTAGACAAAAAATTTTAACACTTCCAGAGTAATTTGAAAATGTAACCAAGGTTCAAAGTACTGGTACAATAGATGCAAGATCAGCCATGACACTTCCTGAGTAACTCCTGTCTCAGTTTCCTAGTCTGGCCAATCAGAACCTTAGGTACGATATAGGCTTGGTCTTTGGGCATTTGTAGTTTGACAGATTATACACATTTGAATTGATTGGTTATAGTAATTAATCACAATTTTCAAACTGTTAGATATTAACAGTGGTAATGCCATAATGGCTTACTTAACAAAGAATTACTGTTTTTACTTAGTTTAAGTGTAGTCATCACATGTAACACATACTAAACACAAATAAAACTTGTAACACTTCAAATGTAGCCACATGAAAATCTAATATGTGAAAGTAGTAAGATTAGTATATTTTTTCAGTCTGTATAATGTCACCAGTTTTTAGAAATAAGAAAACAGTATCTTTTTGCTTTAGCAAAAAGGTAGTCTTATTTGCCAAGATGTTGAGTTTTCAGTTGTGCACAAATTATTCCATTAGCCACCAATAGGACGAAGTGATAAAGTGGAGACAGACTAACACTCTTGTCACTATTATCACTTCCACACATTTGGGGCAGCTTCTTGAGAAGTAAAGAGCAGCATAATAGTTTAAGAAAACTATTGTACCAAGCCAAATTTGCAATAAATTAAATGCAATAAATTTTTTTTCTGTTACATGCATTACACTCCCCAAATTTGAGTCAAATATCCAGTTAACAAAACTTAGAATTTTTCCAGTCAGTTCTTATTTTTAGGAGGCTTTTTGTTTAAATTTAAAATTTGCATATCTGTTTTTTCTCACTGAAAAGTAACCAAATAAGCAGTTAGTGTTGTAAGAAGTAGTATGACTGTTTTTGAGCTCAGTTGATGTTTTGTTGTATTCTGGAATCTTTAGAGAGTTTGTATTTCATATAAGGGAAATTTGATAGATCTTGAGATAGATTTGTAGTAACCTCAAAGCACAGGAGTAAATGTATAAAAGTAATTCAAAGATCAATTATAAGATGGCTTAGTCTATGATACAGTCTTAGGATATTGGTGACCAAAACAGTGTAATCATACCCCAATATATTAATATAAGAGAGGCATGTTAAGATATTTTACCTTTATAATGATAAGGACCCCAAATTCCTTGTGAGTATCTGACAGTGTGCTATATTATAAGAATATATTAATGAAGAAAATAGTGGGCCCAATACTTGTGGCTTTAGTGTCAGTTATAAGCACATTACTATATATCTATTCTAAAATATGAGCATATTACATTTTTTGCATATTTTCCAGGTTATTATTTATGAAAAGCCTCACTTCCATGGACAGGCCAAAGAGTTTAATGAACATATAGATTCTGTCCCAAAATTTTTAAAAAATAATGGGGACTTTCATGGAATTGGATCAATTCGTGTCATTGGTGGAGTGTGAGTATTATATTTTCAATATTTGACTTAAGCAGCTGACTTTTAAAGATTATCACAGAAGCAACCAGCCTTAATCTAAAATATACATCCCTTTTGTAAGATCAGAAGTAAAAAATATTGCTAAGGGTTTCTGTAAACTCTTGTTGGTTTTTTTTGTTGTTGTTTTGTTTTTGTTTTGTTTTGTTTTTCTCCAGTACCAGGAACCAAACTCACGACCTTGCGCTTGCCAGGCAGGCGCTTTTGCCGCTGAGCTAAATCCCCAGCCCCCAACTCTAGTTGGTATTAAAGATTTTGAGATAGAAACTGTATTTTACCTTTAATCTAAAACGTCACTTAACATTTTCTATATAGTAAAGAAAGTAAGAGTTGTAAGATAAAATTATTTTCGGCATGTTATAAGCATAAATGAGAGCTCAGTGTTTATGTGCTGAGGACCTCCACAGTGAACCTTCATCAAAGGAATAGTCTGAGTTGTATGTTTCCAAATTCAGAACTTCTGACACTGGTGTCTTTCCACTGCTCTTGAGAAAGCCCTTTAAGAGCCTCTGGGTATAAACACAAGTATAACCACCACTGTTACCATCTCACTCTCAATCAGCAATTACTGGAGCAGGAACACTAGAGAACTGAGACCAGGCTGGGACGTGTTTTTATGTTCATGTCCTGGCTGGCTCATCAGACCATGAGTAAGATCTCAAAACTTACTTGCTTTTGTCAATCCAGTGCTGGAATCTCATCTCACCAGAAATGATCTCCTTTAAGACATTGGTTAGTTGGAATGTTGGTTTGTTTTAATTTTAAACCTTGTTGTCTCTTGATAGTTACTGTAACATAATGTAACTTGCTTATGCTACTTCGGCAAATGATGCTACTAAAACATTTCAGAGGCATTAAATAATTTATCTAAGGTCACTTAAGAGTCTGTATGTGCAGTCAGGCATGGTGACGCATACCTGTAATAACAGTCCTTGGGAGGCAAAAGAGGATTGCTTGGAGTTCAAGGCCATTTGAGCTACATAATGAGTTCAAAGTCAGCCTTGAGAAAGGGAGATTCTGTCTCAAGAAGCAAAACAACAAAAAACAAAACAAACAAAAAAATCTCTATGTACAGATTTAGAATTTAATTTCTGGCAGTAAATGAAGTTGATGGTCATACCAGCCAAAGTGAAAATGTCAGAGTCTGTAGTATGCTAAATATGTAGGTCGTCTTGATACTTGCTGACACACTAGTAATCATTTAATTATTCATCCTTGAATTTTTAAAATTTTCTTGGGATTAGAAGAACAAATATGGTTTGGATAAACACATTTTTATTGTGATGTATTTATTTGTAGTCTCTAGGTTGTGAGCACATATGTTTCTTATTAACCCTGATATAAAATATTTTTGCCTTTTCCTTTCTTTGGGATCTAAATGTTTTTTGTATTAACTGGATAGATCTGAAACTAGTTTTCTGCTTCACAAAAATTATCTGTTAAAATTCAGTGTGAGGAATATTGTTATTATCCAAGGATTTTTTACAGCTAGCTTATAAAAAAATCTTAAACGGTGGCCTTCCGTTTTTATATAATTGCAGGAGAAAAATGTTCCCACTTAAAAATAATCAGATGACTTTATTATTTTGTAGTGTGTCTACCATATTTTGCTTTTTTAGCTGTTTAATTTTAACTGTGACTAGAACAGACTTTCTCTCATTACTGTCCCATTGGGAGGGATCTGGGGAAAGTGAGGTTGATACTCTTCCCTTGCATAATGTGTATTTAAACACCCCATGTATACACACACATTGAATCTTGGTGAAAATTTAGTCTGGTGAAATTAGGTCAGACTTGAGAGATTTCTGAGCTCTCGGTACGTAATATATTTACGCATAGTAATTCACCCCTTAACACTTGTCTTCTATACCTCTTATTTTCCCCATTCATATTATTAAAAGCATATTCTGAATAGCCATATTATAATAAAAGAAAACCTAGAATTTTTAGGTTTTCTGTGTAGTTCATTTTTTACATAATAGTTTAAGAATAATGTTAGTCTCTCCATGTATTACAAATATATTATGATATATAAATAGGTCTATAGGTTTTTTCCCATGCATATGGACATCCTATCCTGCACCCCACCACACATACACTTAATATAAAGTGAGGAGAAATTAATGATTGTTGATAGGGCACTGTTATTTTGTACCCTAAAAATAATTTTTTAGAATATGTTTTGAACCTTCACAATTGTCGTAGAGGTGGAAAAAAGAAAACAAAAGTATGTAGCCCTTGTGGACTTCATTTTGTCAAGTTCCTGAATTGAGAAGACCCCATCCCTGGAGCTCAGAATAGCCATCTGCCCAGGGGGGGTGTTCCACCCTAATTACAACCACAGGCCTGTTTAAGCAAGTCAGCATGTTTTATGAACCATCTTTGCCCACACAGCATTAGATACTGTGGATTACCCCATAAAAAGTTTAGTTTCACAATAGAGCTTATCAGTTAATGGTGTTTATCATTGTCCTTACTGATGCTTTTAGATTGGAAGTCAGGAAACTTGTGTCCCTAGAAAGTAATCTGTGATAGTGCTTCCTGTTCCCATGATCTCCACTGATAAAATGGTAGTACCAACATTTTCCACCCATGAGTATTTACAGAAAAAGTCTTTGTGTACATATAAGGGCACCAGGAATGGTGGTAGCTCAGTCACATTTCCTGATTCTTTTTTGGTAAACCCTTGTGTATTGTATTTTTGAGCTTCAGTCTGGTGAAAGGTTCCTTTGACTTAAATCCTTAATAAGTGTTTAATGTAGTAATCATTCTGCAATTACAGAAGAGCTTAATCAGAAAATTAGAATGATTATCTTTGGATCTCTGTGTGGGTTTGTTAAGTTTGTTCATTGGCCATTTATGCTTTTATTTTTACTTGGCAAAATCTCTGATCATCTCAAGATGTGGTAAGGAGTCATGGTGTGAACATTTAATGAGCTTGCTCTTTTGTAATTCTGCAGTTAACCTTTTGTTGGGAAAAGCCTCCAAACTATAAAAAAATTATTGGTCTGTGAAGCATACAGTGTGTTGTTGTAAATGGAAATAAAACAGATATGTTGCTTTTTAGAATATAGAGGTTATTAATTGTGCTTTATCATGACTTTTCTCTCATTTACTTTCTGGACTAGTTTTATGAACAGTTCAATTGTGTTTCTAGGTGGGTTGCCTATGAAAAAGAACATTTCAAAGGCCAGCAGTTCCTGCTTGAAGAAGGAGACTTTGAAGATAGTAATGACTGTGGGGCACTAAGTGGCCCCATCTTGTCTTTCCGGTACTTACAAGCTGTGAGTTAGCTTCCTTAGCATACTTTCCTACCTGTTTTATCTTTTTATGAAAACTGGGTGTGATCACTGATAGAGCATGAGTTTGTGTAATGTTTTTAGCACATCAAGGACATTAAATTGAACTGAACATGACTTACCTGGTTTTCTTAACTGCATGATTATTGCAGAATATTTATTTGTGACCTTTTTAAACATCAATTCTATAATAAATTTTTGAACACTTGCTTTCTTACATGCTTTGTGCTGGGTATTAGACATGTAGTAGTCAAATACTCAGTCCCAGCATCCAAAAGCAGGCAATCCGGTAAGGAAGATCATGCTGAAATAAGTGTATGAGATTGTTTATGACTGGATTAAGTACACAGGGTACCCAGAAAAAGAGCCAGTGGGCCAGTCACCTAAGTGGAATAGCGAGGGCTGCCTAAGTGACAGCTGAGCAGTTTTATGTTCAAAAGAGTTACTTGAGTAGAGAACGTCCAGAAGATGGTAAGATAACTGTAGGTGCTATGTAGCAAGAGATTAACCCATGTTAATGTGTACAGTCTAGGTTGTAAGCCATTGGTTCTAAATGGGAGTGATTTTACTCCTTAAAGGAAATTTGACAAGTATCTAGAGACATATTGAATGGGCATTCTGAGGACATGGGATGCTGGCATGTAGTGGGTAGAGGCTAAGGACATTTAAATGTGAAGGGCAGCCTCCAACAGTGAAGAATTACAGGGCCCAAGATGTGTACAGTGCTGAGTTTGAGAAACCCTCGTGGAAGTAAAATTGTGATGTGTTTGAAAAAATGCAGGTAGGTCAGGTTATTAGAACTTTGGGAACATGAATCCAGAGCTGACTAATGAAGGGCCTAGTACCATGTTAAGAAATCGAAATTACTTTTCTTGAGTTGACCAAAAGCCATTAGTGTCCACCCTCTAGGTGTAGTGAGAATACCTACACTGAAGGTTTAGAAAGGTCTTCTTGATGACAATATTGAGAAGTGGGCTGGGATAAGGGAGGTGAGGCTGAAAAGAGAGGTCCAGAAAGCTGTAGGACTCCAGGTAGAAGCAGATGAAAGCACAAAGAGGAGATAGGTGCTGGAGTCTTATGATTTTAGGACTTACCAGAGGTTGCTGATTTTGCTAATCAGCACTGTGGACTTTTAACAAGTTAAGAGGAACACGGAGCCTTATTATTCAAGAGTTTTCACTGCAGTCTCTTCCCCAAATTATCTTTACCCACATAAACTCTAAACCAGTGGTGAACCTATAGCGCACATGTGATTTGTGTTTTAGGCAAAAGAGGTTAGTGTGCGAGTTGGTTTTCTAAACTAAAACCTCAATATTCAGATCTAATTGCAGTGTTGGTATTTTGAAATAAATACATGGGTTTGAGATTGCAATTTGGCCTGTCATCTTTAAAAAGTTTACCTAAACTATCTGGAATGGTCTTTGATGCCCTCCATCGAATAATCAGCTTAGTTAGTGACTGTGAGGGCCATATGGACTGTAGGTGAGCACAGAGACTGTGTTCTTCCTTCAGGGTTCTGTTTGTTGAGGCTAGTGGCAGCCCTTTCACAATCCCTCACCCTCTTCAGCAGGAGGAATGAGAAGGAGGGCAGATCCACAGGGAACAAGGTAGCATTTTATTTCTTCATAAGGGATCCTTCTCAGTAAGAAAGTGAGTCATAAACAAGTTCTGAATGAAACATAAGACAGTTCACTGAAGAGTGAGTGCTGGGAACTCAAGAACAGATGGGTAACCTTCGAAGTATTTAGCACACATTGTAATACACAAGGGTCACAGGTCTTGTCTACTGACCCATGCTTTATTTGACTGCTAAAAGGCAAGCAAGACCAAATGAAATAGAGCCTTTTAAGATCATTTTGACCATATACATTGAGGAGATTATGGGCCATGATTCAAATCATTGTCCGTTCATTATTAAATAATTTAAAAATTTCCCTCTTATTTTAGAGTTGGGGGAGCATTATGGATACTGTAAATGTTAACAATGAATGGGGTGATATTTTCCAAATATGACTGGGACTAAAATACTGAAACAAAAACAAAAGAAAAACCTAAGTTGGTTGAAACCTACCAGTGGTAGGAAATGTGAAAATAAGTAAAAATATCACAACTACCATGTATAGTTAATAATTAGAAGATATTTGATGCAAATAAATTCTGTAATAATAACAGTAGAAAATAGCCTTGTTGATTTTTGCTGTTTACAAAAATTGGAAGCATGTACAAAAATGATGACAAAGTTTTTATATAAGTAAGGAAAAAAGTTTTTTTAAGAATTAGGATATTAGTTGTTAGCTTTAAAGATACCATAATCCTCGTACTAATCCTAATATTTGTCAAGTACTTATTAATGGCTTTCTTGAATATGTGCTCTAATAGTCTTTGCAAAGACTGTAATGTAGAGACTCTGATACATCTTACAGATACAGAAACTGAGCATCTTGGAGGTTAGGTACCATGCCCCAGGGGTGTGCTAAGGTTGAAGGGCAAGTCTGTCTTACTTTAGAGCCCATTAGACTTTAAAAACTAAACTAACTTATGAAAAACTAAGTCTAACTTAGTAAAGCCTTATGTCATGTCATCTGTAACTTTAAATACAGGGGCACATTGCAGACCTATGTACATATATAATAAATTTTACATGGTTTCCAGGCACTTTTATAATAAAATTATGTTCACCAAAGTATGTTTAGATGATCTATACTGAAGAATTCTATTCATATTTAAATAATACAAAATTTTATGTTGTGAAAATGCTTAAAAACTTATATTCTGAGAAATTGTGTATTCCCCAGACATAGCATATAACTGGGAAGCTATTGTTTTGTTTTGTTTAATTTTATTCTAAAGAAAAAAGATAAAACAAAATTGCATAGCAAAATAGTAGGAGAATAACAATAGTTAATACATGTTGTTATCTTTAAAGTAGTTGGTCAGGGTACAAGATATGGGCATAAAAATTTCGCAATAATACTACCTCAAACCTTCATTTTCAGTGAACTTAGAGACACTAAAGTATAACTGACTTTCATTTTTTCCCTTTTCCTTACTGTCCTTTCCCCTTTCACCCATCCTAGTTTCTTTTTCCTTTTGAACAGTTTCTTCCCATTTCACAATATCCGTTGTACATTTTAGAACTTATTTACCCTTTCAGTTTTTCACACCAGGGAGATGATACAGTGTTTCCACGTGTGAGTCTGGTTTATTTCACTTATGAGTATGGTCTTAAGTTGCATCCATTTACCTGTAAAAGTCTCAAGTTTATCCTTCTTTATGTCTGAGTAGTACTCCATTGTATAAAAAGACCACATCTTTTTTTTATCCATTCCTTGGTTGATGGGCATTTGGGTTGTTTCCAAGATTTAGCTATGACAAATTGTGTTGTTATAAATGTGGGTGTACATATATTGCTGTGGTATGATGTTTTCAGTTCTTCTGGGAAAATACCCAGAAGGGAAATAGCTGGGAGGAATGAGACATCTAATCCTAGTTATTTGAGGAGTACCAGTCTACACTTCCACCAGAGGACAAGGGTTCCTTTTTTCCTCACAGCCCCTCCAGCATTTGTTATGGGTTGATTTCTTGATGATAGCCACTCTTTCTAGGGTGAGATGGGTTGTCAGTGTTGTTTTAATTTGCATCTCTTAAACAACCAGTGATGTTGAACATTTTTTCATATATTTATTTGCCATTTGTATTTCTTTATCTGAGAAGTGTGTACTCATCTCAGATTCCCATTTTTTGATTGGGTCTTTGAATTGGAGGGGTCATATTTTTTTCAGTTCTTTATATGTTCTGGATAGAAGTCCTTTGAGGGACAATTGTCTCAAAATTTTTCCCACTCTGTTGGTTGTCTTTTCACTCTGTTGGTGATTTCTTTTGCTGTGCAAAAGCTTTTTAATAAGATGAGATCCCAGCTGTTGATTCTTTCAAGTATTTCCTATGTAGTCTGGGTTTTTTCATCAACTCTCTACCTGTACCTATGTCTTCAAGATTTATACCTACTTTCTTTTCCAGTAGATTTATTGTTTCTGTTTTAATATTTAAATCTTTGATCCATTTTGACTTCAGTTTAGTGCATGGTGATAGACATGGATCTAGTTTTAGTCTTTGACATATACGAAGCCAGTTTAGGCATTGTTTTTTTTTCTTTTTTATTAGTATGTGTTTGCAGTAAATAATGATTACATTCATTGTCGGGAGTTGGTTTATGTACATAACACATTTTAATTCTTTTTTAATCCACTTCCCCTCCCATCCCCTTTATTACCCCTCCTGCTATGTCTTGATTACCCTGCCTTTTGCAAAAAGTTGTGTCTCTCTGTTTCCTATTATCTATCTTTTATTTTATTCTTTAATTTATTTATACTTTGGGTTTCTTGTATAAGAGAAAACATGCAGTATTTAACTTGCGTGTCTCAAGGTAAGCCCTTGTGATTGTGACATCCCTAGTGAGTTAATAATTTTCTGCATATAAACTGTAACATTTATAATTCTCAGTGGAAGTAATATAAAAGAGACAAGAAGACAGAGAGCAAAGCTGTTTTCAAATGCTCCGACTCCAGTACATGGAACACTGTGGATTTACTGAGGTCAAATACCGGACATGTTCCGTGGGGATAATATGATCTGCATCATGGAGAGCTCTGGAGAGGACAAGCATGAGTGTGTTCCCAGTTTCAGATGAGTCACTCAGATACACTGACCTGGAGTCGATTACTTCAGAAAGGGACTAAAAGAAATATAGCAAAATTTAGGCTTCAAGGGTTAAGGAGTTTTTATTCCTTGGCTTCAGTAAAACTATTTTGGTATTCTTGTTTTTCTCAATCTTATACTTACTTGCTTAAATTTAGATTTGCTTTTGTTATGATTTTCAAACTTGGGCCACTTTCCACACACTGATATGCAGCACAGACCACTATTTTCCTTTGTTAATAGATACACCAGCGCTCTACTGGTGTCTCTATGATGTTGGGCATATAGAGTTATAGTGTGAGAGATTAAAGGCCAGATCAGCTGAGGGACTTTATGAAATTTAAAAGTAGCCACATTACTGATCCTCACAACTCATCTTTATACCTAGCGCACTTGCTCACTAATTTTCTGGAATAGCAGGAAATGCCATTCCTAAGACTACACTAATCTGTCTTATTTATTTATTTATTATTTTTAGTACTGGAAATCGAACTCAAGACTTTGCACTTGCCAAGCAGGCACTGTACCACTAAGCTATATCCCGGGCCCATATACTATTAATTTAAAAACATAAAATGGAATAATACAGTTTTTAAAATTGTTCCACCGTTGTTCATTCTTTTTAAGCAAAAGAGCTTTGTGTAAATCTGGGGATTTCTAAAGTACCTAGAAAAGATAAGTATGATAGTAGCCAAAAAAAATCATAGGGACATGGACATGACTGTGAGTACTTGTTCTGCTTACCTACTGGACAAGATGGTTAGAAGATTTTGGTTCTGTTGAGGTTTTTGCATAGTATGCCGTGCTTTGTATGTGACCCCAGGTGATTGCACTCAGAACTGACACATACCCCTGAGCATGTGTTGTCTCATGGCTAGAATTCTGCACAGCAGGGGTACTATATTCATGGAAACAAATCAACTAGATGGGATATTGTGTATTTGTTATATTTGGAGGAAAATACAGAGGGGGCAAAACCTTGGAAGTTGCTTAGAAGGGGAAAGTGCTTAGAGAAAGATGGGAAGCAAAACTTAAAAGTCAAAAGTCTCAAACAAGTAGAAGATGGAAAGAGGAGAATAACATCTAGAAGGCTCCTGTAGCACTTGGCAGGGCCTCTAGGAGTGGGGAACTGCTATTTTGTAAAAGGTTGTCTGTCTGTTAATGTTTTCCTCCTTTTATTTTAAAAAAAAAAAAAAAAGGGGTTAAAAAAAAAAAAAAAAAAAAAAAAAAGGAAATGAACTCAAGCTGTGTGAGTGTATTTACTTGTGTCCCTGTGTGCTGCCAGCATCTGCATTTCCAAGTTGTCCTGGACGAGGACTCCCTCCCGCTCTGCTCAGCTCCAGGCTGCATAGTTGCATGTGGCTTGTACTTGCAGCACTTTTCTCAGTTCCCTTTCCTCTCATGTAGGTTTCACATTTGAGGCACGAGTGAAACTTACAGTTAGAATTAATCAGACAGTAAATCCCAGCAACTTATTAACTGGTGACTACTTTTTAATAAATGTTACATTTTCCTGATTACAGTAAATTCAGTTTTATGGTTTTTTTTTTAATAATACAGGAGTAGTAACTATGACATTAGTTCCCATGCAATTTAAAATTCTTCCTGGAGTTATTTGTGTGAATTAATCCCGCAAATATGTGAAAATGTGCTTGGCTACAGCAGTCCATAGAACCAAAACACATGCTTTCCTAAATTTTCTTCTTCTTCTTCTTTCCAGAATTTTATAGAATCTTCTATCACACTGTTTGAATCTGACGTAGAAAGTGGGAAGTTTATTGACATTTCAAATCAGGAAATTTCAGACTTAGAAGAAATTGGCTTTGGTAGTGAAACAAGATCCATTCATGTTAAAAATGGAGTGTAAGTTGTCCCCTGCCCTAAGGACCTTGAGATGTTCTTTGGTGTTTTAAATTATTGATTGCTAAGTTATACATCACCTCTGTTCTTTTCTGTTTGTTCTCTACTAGATGGGTTGCCTACCAGCAGAAATTCTTCTGTGGAGAACAGTACATTTTAGAAAAAGGGAAATACAAATGCTTTTTTGACTGGGGAGGATCAAATAATGTAATCATGTCAATTCGACCTATTCAACTGGTAAGTGAGTTATGAGATGACAATGGCCAGTAGCATGTTAATGGTATACAACTGAATATATAGGACCAGATTTTAAAATATGGGATTGTTGAATTATTTTAATGTATATATATAGAAAATGAAAACATGATATGAATTGTACAGTTTCTATGGAGAGCTATTACATATTAAGCCATGAGTGAGATGGGTCTGCAATTGTATCGTTTCATTCATTCAGCAGCATTTATATAGTTCCCCAGATTATTGTGCTGCTCACAGGGGATGAAAGCTATTTAAACTGCCCTGATGGCTCCTGTTTTCTTAGAGGAGGCAGATGTGTGAGCAGCTGATTACAGAGTGATTAGTGAGGAGATGTACTGTGCAGGCAGTATGGGGAGCACCAGGAAGGGGGGCGCTCCGTGACTTCATGGCATGAAAGGATGGGGGAGATCTATCATCAGTTGTAAAAGTAATTTCTTTCTGAGGCAGACAGCATTCTACAAAGAGAGAATAATCTCTTTGTGTGCAAAGACATGAAGTTGTGAAGCAAGGATGACCAGGGTGTTGCATAACAGACACTGCAGAACAATAAGGGTGCACATGAAATAACAGTCACAGATTTTAGGCTCTTTCTAATGGGCATTCCCATAGAAATGGGAATCAGTATGACTAAACCTGAGCTGGTCATAAGTTCTAAAACATTACGAGAGAATCTAGTATGTTTTTTGAGGGTCTTGGCCAGTTGAAGGAATCCTGTAAATTTTTCAGACCATTAAAAACTTTTAATGGATATTTTGAAGACATTCAAAAGATAACTAAGATTACATGATTACAATGTTTAAAATATTTTAATGTGTTTTTCAGGAGCCACTTGGGATAAATGAGCCTCCACATTTGGTATGTTTAAAAATATTCTTATCTTATGATTGTTGCTTGTTTTACCAAAAACATTTATACCTTCTCCATCAGGCCTTTCTCTTTCTCTTAGATCACTTTTGTGTCTATGAAGCGGGCAGTCTATATTGCACTCGGCACCTGTGAGCAGAGAGCTCCATCCTTATCGGTGACTCTCTTGGCCTGCAGTCAGCACAGTGTATTTTCTCCTGACACAGCTGCTGCTTTCAGTGCTTTTGGTTCATTTTTGCCTGTCCACCTTTTTTCCAATTGGCCATTCTTTCTTTTGTCCTGTTCTTGTTCAGCACAGCGTAGTATGCTTTCTCTGGAGGAGCTGACAGCATGGAGCAGTTGCTGCCTTGACCTGCTTACTATGTTCACGTATTTAATACCTACATGAAATGTTTCTTCACAGCATGATTTGAAACCTTACTTTTTCATTTCTAATGTTAATGGTTTGAATGGGACTGGGTGATACTCTGGACCCTAATGTTTCTTTATTATCTGTTGAGGGCTAGAAATTTTGCTTTCATAGTACTTCTCATAATTCTGTGAGGTCATCATTAATCCCATATATTGATACAAAAATTGAAATTCAGGTTTAAGTAGATACCATTGTCACAGATAGAGGTGATTAAGTAGACATTTTCTAGTTTCTGACTCCTTTCACAAAGCTACATTTTCAAGTCAAAGAAGGACATGCCATGGTTAGAGCACAGCCATAAAAGGAAGAGAGGATGAGAGACATTGCTTTTTCCACTTCATTTTAAATAACCACATTCAGAAAAACTGCTGTTAAAAAGCCAAGTATAGTGATTAAAATGACACTACTACCTTTATATAATGCTGAATGTGTATCTTTTTCATATTCATGTTAATGTTTCCATATTTCAGACCAGCTTAGTTTAAACCAGGTTTCCACTCACAGTGCTTTCAGGTTCTATTATTTTCTGATTAGCTTGGGCCTATTGGGAATGTTTCCTTTCTGAATATAATTGAGTAGTTGTATTTGGAGACACTTTCTGCCACATCTTTATTTTGAATTTTTGAAAATGCCCAACTGGATTTTTAAAGCACTTTCACATGAATCAAAATAACCTGAGTTGAAAAAAGGAATTAAACAGGAATAATTTCAAACTGCACATTTTCTGGGCTTTAAGTGCAAATAAAGTCTCATTCTTTTAAGCTCTGTTTCTTCTCATCCTGCCTCTCTTGTTTTTCTTTTTTTTTGGTGTTCTTTTTAATGGACTTCCTTGTTTGGGGCAGATTGCTAGAAGGATTTTCTTTATATTATTTCCAATACTACCTGAAGAGAGACAAAGCAGCAGAATACACCCAGTGAAGTTGGCTTCATTTCATTTTTTCTAAGAGTAGCTCGGTAATTGGCTTATGAAATAAAAGTTTCTGGCAGGTATATGATAGCTGAATATTTGGTAACATTCAGATAAAGCCTCTTTTGTTTAGCCAGTATCTAGGCTCTTCTTATTTTCAACTGACCAAATTTTCAGGTGTTTTTCTTATTTATGCTTTCTTGAACATAAGCAGATCTTGGTCGACAGGCTAGTTTTGGTCTGTAACTGGAAAGTGTTTTCCTTTTCCCAGGTAGCTGTGACAGTCAGATTGGGCATATCAGTGGTTTCTGCGGATGGTATGCTTATTGTCCCTGAGGATGTAAGTTAGTCACATGTTAGTGTTCAAGTCAGTGGGGCAGTTATTTTATGCTGGTGATTTTAAGGGGAACCTGAAGCCACCAAAGGGGCAGAATCTAGAAAATGCATGTGTATGGAGATTAATATGCATCATGAGACTTATGATAGTTAAAATATTATTGCTGATTATTCTGTAAACATGAGGAGACATGTCTTGTTTGGAATACTAATAGCACTCCACCTTTTATTGACAAGATTGTTTTCCTCCTAAGGCTAAAGATTAGTCACTAAGTCTAATTACTAACCCAAAGTATCAAGAGTCCTTCTAGAGTTTCTTATTATCATATGGCATTTTATATTGCTTTTATTTTTCTCCAAACAAAACAAACATTAAACAGAATGTGGGTTGTCTTCACATTGTCATCATTTGTCTGCCTTTTAGCAAGTCCTGAATATCAGAAATCTCACTAGATCAAATCTCATAAAAGTAAATTCAGTTTTCAAGTAGAGATTATAGTCAGGTACCGTTCTGTAGAAATTCTAACCAATTGCGCTCTTGACCCAATCAGTTACCATGTGTTCATAGCATCTTTTTAAAGTCCATTTACAAATATCTTTAAAACTTTGAATTTCTGTAAGTATTGAGCCTTTTTTCCATTTTGTACATAATTGGCTAATTTAGCCTCATTAAATTTTAAAGTGATTACAGGGTCTATAATAGTTGTGGTTACTGTTTTCATGAATGCGGATAGGAAAATGACAGGTTTAGGCAAATATCAGTAAGATTCAGGAACAACAGAGAGAAAAACATTTCTTTGTGGTGCTACAACTAGATCACTTTTACAGGCTTCAAAGTCTAAAAGTACTCAGGGAGAACTGTTTAAAGAGCATCTTCTATGAGTAATTAGGGAAATGAAATTATTGTAGACTATGTAATTGACTCAAGAAATATGAGAGCAAGATACAAGATAGGTGTGATGCAGTTGAAGTGTATAAGTGTACGAGGGAGGCCCAAAGGAGTGGACCAATGCTGTATTTAGAGAAGAAGGTTTTTCCTCCTATTTTAGCATTAGGGAAAATAAAATTGCATTAAAAGATGATGCTGATATTGTGGAATACATTGAACATAGCATTTGCATTACCTGCCTGTGTTTGGATAGTAATTAAGTTCTCGAGTTTTTATTTTTTCATACTAGTTAGAAGATTACCACATTTTATTCATGTGTATCATATGGATAATTACATAGCAAAAAGCATTTATGCAAAATCTTCATCATAAAATGATGACAATTTTATTCTTAAAGGGTATTTCTGAAGAAGAAACACCACAATATATGTAAAAGACCACCTTGTCATTCAGTGAAAGCATGGGTTTTGTTTTTATGTTGTTTTTGCTTCCATACACCTGTGTTTGGGGAATGATGGGATTGAGATATGTCCACATGGCATAGAGCAATGGCCCCTGCTCTTTCAAGTCTCCAACGTGTTATGACATATTTGTGGGGCTCATTAATTTTTTCTTTCTTAATTTTGATTCAAGGCCACTAGAGTTGAGGTTATGTTTTCTCTGCTATAAAGTGCACTGTAGTTGAGATTTCATGGATTTCTCTTGAAAAACAAGGGGCTACAGTAGAAAATGTAGTAGTATATAACTGTAAGATGTACATCTAAAGTAGTCTTACCAGAAAAGTCAGTCTTGCAAACTGAAACACCTGACACAGATATCTTTCTTTACCATAAATCCTCCTCTAATGCTACTGTTATCTTCTCTGCCATCTCCTTCTGCAGGCTCACATTCTATATTAACTATGGATCAAAAAGACTTGGGAAGAAAAAAGGCATACTAACTCTCCCTAAGACCTCTTTTGTGTTTGCTTCTTATTTTATATATTTGGTCTCACCATGGAGGAAAATATTGTTTGATATAATAGAAAACAAATTTTAGTGGAGGAATTCTGATTTACTAATGCATGTAGAATTATTTTTTAGGCATCTGTGTCCAAATTTGGTGCAAAAGATGAATGAAAATATTAAATAAATGATGACTTGAAACATGTAAAAGAAGTGTGCCTGTAAGGAGAATGTTACCATCTTAATATAAATTCATTGATAATAGATAAAGCATGAGTCTAACATCGTCCCAAATTTTTATAAGTATTTGAAATTAAAGGTTTTATTTGCTTGTGATGATGTCAGTTATTTTGTGCTTAATTGTTGTTATTCTCTCGTAGGTCAAAGCATTCAGTAAACCAGGGTTCCAAGGTGAATGCGTAGATTATACAAAAGAAATTTCTGATTTGACATCATTCACCCCACGTTCTTTTAAAGTTCTTCGGGGTTGGTAAGTGTGCTTTCTCAATATTTTCTTTGTTACCTAATGATTAAATTTCTTTTACATCTACAAAGATTTGGCTTAGGTTTTTTGCATATACTGTACAGCAAATTTTTAAACTTTTCTTTTTTAGGCATTTTTAACTACTAACTAGCCTAGTTTTGCTGAATTAGTATTTTGAGCCACAGAATACAAAAAAGAAATTGCTGATTAACCAGCTTAGGGAAGATTTTCACACTGATTTCTTAGACTATTTTCTAAATATTTTGAATGTTTAAATTATGTGTTTGGTGTACAGCATTATTGAATGCTACAAAAATAACTACTGTTTTTGTCCATGTAAGATATATTACCTCTAAGTTTTTTACTTTTTAATTTGTTTAAAGTATATGTTATCTCCATTTCAGAGATGAGGAAACCAGATTTATAGTTAGGGTTTCTCAGGGTTATATATCCCAAGTGTCAGGTGAAGGATAGTTTTGGTTATTTGTTTTAACTTTAAACTCCATATTCTTTCAATTGCATTGATATTTTGAGTCTTTCTTACATGTATATAAAACTGTATGTGATTGTAAGGGGTGAAATATATTCTTTTTTATTTAGTAAGATATACACAACACCAAATTTACCATCTTAACCATTTATAAGTACACAGTTCAGTGGTATCTCTATTTATTGAACATCTACTTTATACCCTATCAAAGTCTACTTCTCCTTCAAAATATCATGGGTAAGTCAGTTTTCCTTCCTCGTTTCTAGAAGCAGTAGAGACTAAAAACTCCCATTTTTCACCAGAGGAACTTCAGTCTCCCAGTTACTTTCTTCTCCACTGTCCACTTATTTTTAGTATTTACCACAAACCAGTCATACCATAATTATTTTTGCCCCTAAATCCAGTTTCATATTTTTACTAATTTGCTTTTCATTCTCCCTGTCATTCCCTAGTACCAGAAGAGTCAAGCTCAGCTCCTGCTTTTCTAGGCTTTATTGTCAAGTAGTCTTCTTTTTCCTATTCCTTCTCCATTGTGTCCTTTTACTGTCCCCTCAGTCCTTCCTTCCATCGTTTATTCAGCCATTTCTTTTTCTCCTTACTTCCTATATCAGAAGTTGGCAAACTTTTTTCTGTAAAAGTGCACATAGTGAATGTTTCTTCTCCAGACTACATGGGCTCTCTTTCACTGCTTTTAGCACTCCCTTTGAAGCAGGGAAGTGGCGTAGACAGTACGCAAGTGCCCAGGCATGGCTCTGTTCCAGCGAGATTTTACTTTTGCATATAGAAATTGGAATTGTACATAATACCTATATGTCATGGAGTAGTCTTCTTTTAATTTTTAAAACAATTTAAAAACTTGGAAGCCAAACTCATCTTGTGGAGTATATGAAAACAGACCTTGGGGTATAGATTGCTAACCGCTGATCTACATCAAAGATCATAGTTCTGTGACAAATCCAACTAGTGGATGTTACGTGGTCAAGCTATACACTGTTAGAATTTTTTTATATCAAGACTTAGGTTTTGGATATATTATTTCAGAAACGTTTTCCACTGAGAAAGATTTCAACCTTGGCAGTAATTGGTGGTATTGAGTGGGTGACAAGTGTGTTTCCCAGGATATCACAACCACCGTCAATCCCATTTTTTTTCTCACTTGTTACAGTGCTCATTTGCATTACCTGCCTGGCCACCTGAAGATACATACATTTGTGTCCCCTGCTTAATACTAATCCAGATATATCCTTTAAATTTTAATTCAAGCCATTCCCTCTGTTAACTTTGATTCATCTTAATTTAAGCAGTTTTTTTTTCTTATTTCATACAGCTCTTCTGCTTTGAACTTCTGTGTATTTGTTACTGTGTTTATACTTCTAAACAGGATATGAGAATTTCACAGCATTAAAATGTATAAGATAAAGCATTATAAATTAAGTAGAGTATCTATTACTTTTTAGCAAAAAGTAATTTCTTCACTATTATTGGGCTTTGAGTTTCTTCTTCATTAAAATAAAATATTTTGTAAGATGCATTTTCACTTTTTGATAAAAACAAGCATTGGAGTTTTTCTGGAAGAAAATCTTTTATCACCTAGGAAATATACAACTATAGCTTTATTAAAGAATTTTAAAACCATGGAAGTTATGTAAGTGCTTGGAGTATTTGAGAGAACTGTGTCTGAGCACATTTCTATCACTTCCCAGCTATGTAATCTTAAGGAAATTGGGTCACCTCTCTGAACCTCAGTTTCCTCATCCCTGAAGGAAGGATTACGATAGGTACCTATCTCAAAGGAGTTCTAAAGGCTAAATAAAATAATGCGCATAAAGGACATAGCCCCATGCCTAGTGCATTGAAAACCTTTGATAAATGTTGGCTGGAAAATGCTTATTATGTAGAAAATATAACAGTAAATTATGTCAGAGAGCATTTTTGTGGTAATCCAAAGGTAACCTGCCCTAGATATAGTACAGTCCTGTGACCTTAAAATATAGAGCTGGAACTTAAACACATCAAAACTAAATTAGTAATAGCCAATTAATTTTTCTCTTGGGGCCCTTTTCAAAAGAGAATGTTTTAGTGAGCTTCTGGTGAGTGTTGTAATGAAGATTACTCACCATCAGAATTCTAAAAGATTTTTTTAAAATTTTCTGTCAGCTATCTCATGTGTGGCTTAAAGATTTTATATACTCTTATATGATTTTAGAAGTCTAGCTCCTGTATCCATCCAGGCTGAATCAGTAAAAGATCATTAAATAAATATATGTTTTAATTTTTCACAAAAGAACTTCTAATTTTTTCAAATACTTAATCATCCCCATAGGGTGATCCCATGATGTTGCCTTGGAAGTCACTAAATGAAAGCATGTCTTTAGCATAAAGCAGATGTCTTCTTATTTCAAATCTCAGCCTCATCTTTTAATAGGTGGGAGAATCTTGGGCAAATCACTAACGCTTTCTGATCCTTAGTTTTGTTGCCTGTAAAAGCGAGGATATGTTTTTAAATTAAAGAATTTTTGACATTAATGTAATATTACATGTAAAGTTCTAGTATGGTAAGCAGTCAATAAATGATAATGGTGTTTATTTTACTAACTGATGCTGATCAGCACCCTAGTTTCCACAGCATGGTGGTGAACCCTCACTGATGGCTGACTGTAATTTGACTGAATTTCTGCTTGTTTTACAGCTGGCTCCTCTGTTACCAAGAGGACATTTTCTACAGTCAGTGTGTGTTAGAAGAAGGCCTCTATGCAGACCTTACTTCCTGTGGCTGCCCAACGTCTAGAGTTATATCCCTTAAGCCTATTGACTATGTAAGTACTTTGCTGTAATGAGACTTTCTTCCTCATCCAGTTTAAATGTGTAGGTACCTAGAGTGCTTGAAAGACTTGTATGTGAGCCTAGTTCTACTACTTCCCAGCTATGCAGCGTTAGTCAAACTGGGTCATCTTTGTGAACTTCAGCTTCATCATCTGCTCAGGAACAAGAGTAGTAATACCTTCCTCAGAAGATTCTTATGAGTCTGAAATAATGTATGTGAAGGACTCAGCTCCTTGAATAAAGGGTAGTAGAGTTGGAAGAAACATTACAAGGGGAAATACCAAATAATTCAGTTATTGATTATAAAATTAAAATCTGCTCCTGAAATCCAAACAAAATGCAATTGATATTTCCTTACAATTTCCTTCTCTCCAATTCCTCTCCTCCTGTACTCTTTCTTTTCTTCGTTTTATTTAAACAGAGGAGTAAAAGTCAAGAACTAGAATAACAAAACCCTATACTTCAATAGAAGTTTGATACTTTAATCAGTTTGGGCAGCACTGGTAAAATTCCGCAGTTCTCTTATCAATAACAACTAACAGTACAGTCACTAAAAATGAAAGGGTGCTTTTAAAATGTGCAGCACATGATGAGCAGTCAGTGTTGGCTGTGTTTTTCTCTGTTTTTATTTTTTACTAGGACATGTTTGTGAGACACTAATCACATGCCTTGTGGACAGTTGGCACATGCACATAACACATTCTAATACTTTTTCACCTACTCCATCTCTTGGTCACTTTGCAGCTGCAGAAGATCTATCTTTTTATCTCCTACTGTCTGTCTTTTGTTTTGACCTTTATAGTTTGAGTTTCTCAAATAAGAGCTATGTGATATTTAACAATGTATGTCTGGTTTATATCACTTAACATTATGCTCTCAAGTTACATCCATTTTCCTACAAATGATTTAAGTTTATCCTTCTTTATGGTAAAGTACTATTCTATTGTGTATAAATACCTCCTTTTCTTTATCTGTCCATCTGTTGATGGACATATATAGGCTGCTTTCAAGATTTAGTTATTATGTATTCTGCTGCTATCAACATGAGTATATATGTATCACTGTAATAGGATGTCTTTAATACTTTTAGGAAAGTACCTACTGGAAAGGAATAAATACCTAAGTTGAAGGAAATTGTTAATTTTAGGTTTTTGAGGACTCTCTATATTAATTTTCATAATGATTGTATAGCTTACATTCCCAACAACAATGTAAAAATGTTCCTTTTCCCCCTGTAGCCTCACCAGTATATGTTCGCTGATTTCTTGATGATACCCATTCTTTTGGAGTAAGATAGCATCTCTTTGTTATTTTAATTTGCATTTGTCTAATGGGTAGAGATACTGAACGCTTTCTCATGTATTTATTGGACATTTGTAATCCTTCTGAGAAGTGTCTGTTCATTTCGTTTGTCCATTTCTTGATTGGGTCTTTTATTTTAAGGGGTCTAATTTTTTTGAGTTCTTTATATATTGTAGATACTAGTCCTCTATTTGAGGAGTAGCCAGCAAAATATTTCCCCATTCTATAGGCTGACTCTTTACTCTGTTGGTTGTTACCTTTGCTGTGCAGAAACTTTTTAATTTGCTATATCCCATTTGTCGATTCTTCATGTTATTTCTAGTCCAGTTTGGGTTCTATTTGAGAATATTTGAGAATTCCTTGTCTGTTATGCATATGTCTTCAAGAGTTTTACCTGTTTTATCTTCCAGAAGATTAAGTATTTTTGTTTTAACATTTAGGACTTTGATCCAGTCGGATTTTAGTCTATTACTTGGAGAGAAATATAGGTCTAGATTCAATCTTATGCATGTGGATAGCCAGTTTCCCCAGGACAATTTATTAAAGAGACTTTCTTTCCTCCAGAGTGTGCTTTTGGCCCCTGTATCAAAGATTAGATAGTTGTACCTTTTATGCTTATACATTGATCCACATTTTATTTTTTTGGCAGTAGTGTCATATTGAAGTATAGGATTATGATGCCTCCTACTGCCTCTGGTTGTCCAGAATTCATTTGGTATTCTGGGTCTCTTTTGATTTCATATGAATTTTAGGATTGTTTTCTCTAGCTCTGTGAGGAATACTATTGGTATTTTGATTGTGATTGTGTTAAATCTGTATATCAGCTTTGGAAGAATGGCCATTTTGGTTCTGCCTATCCAGGAACAGAAGATATCTTTTCATTTTCTTTTTTTTTTTTTTTTCTTTTTTTTTTTTTTTTT
>NW_004955407.1:181448-239769 GCF_000276665.1 Chinchilla lanigera | reverse complement strand
TTTTTTTTTTTTTTTTTTTTTTTTTTTTGGTTTTTCTCCGGTACCGGGAACCGAACTCACGACCTTGTACTTGCCAGGCAGGCGCTTGCCGCTGAGCTAAATCCCCAGCCCCATCTTTTCATTTTCTATGTCCTCTTCAGGAGGACATCCTTTTTAAGGATTTTTTGTTGCAGATGCCTTTCACTTCCTTATTTAGGTCAACTCCTAAGTATTTAGTTCATTTTGATGCTATTGTTAGTGGTATTTTCCTAATTTCTTTCTGTGTGAGTTCTTTATTGCTATACAGGAATGCTATTGATTTTTGAGGGGTGCTGATTTTGTAACCTGATACATTATTGAATTTAATTATTAATTATTGGGGTCTGGTAGAATTTTTTGGGTCTTCAATGTAGAGGATCATGTTATCTGCAAATAGTGATAATTTAACTTCCTTTCCTATACATGTGCCTTTTATTTCTTTCTCTTGCTTGACTATTGTGGTTGTTTTGAGTACTATATTGTGCAGGAGTGGTGATAGTGGACATCCTTGTCCTGTTCTTGATTTTAAAGAGAAAGATTTCAAGTTTTCCCCATTTAATATGATGTTGATACTAGGTTTGTCTTACATCGCTTTTATTAGATTGAGATAAGGTCCTACCATATTTATTTTCTTCATTGTTTTTCTTTAATCGTGAAAGAATATTGGATTTTATCAAAGGCTTTTTCTGCATCTATTGAGATGATATGTGGTTTTAATCCCAGTTTCTGTATCTGTGATAGATCACATTTACTCATTTGCATATGTTGAAACCATGCGTCCCAGGGACGATGCCTCCTTGGTCATGATATACATCCATTTTGATGACTCATCGCATTGTTTCAGTATCTTGAGGAATTTTGTGTCTATGTTCATTAAAGATACTGGTCGTTAGTTCTCTTTCTTGGTTGAGTTGTTTCTCCTTTTGGAATCAGGACAATGCTAGCTTCCAAGAATGACTTTGAGAGTACCCTTCCCTTGAGTAATGATGTTAGATCTTTCCAGAAATGCTTGTAGAATTCAGCATTGTGTCCATCAGGTCTTTTCTTAGTTGGTAGGATTTTTTTAAATGGAGTTTTCTTAGTAATTTATTTATTGCTTGTGTTGGACTTGCAGGATTTTAACTATGATGTGTTCTGGACAGGTTATTTTCTGATCATGGCTATTTCAGATTCTGTATGCCTCATTTATTTGTTAAGTTCTTTCCCCATATGTCTAAAGTTTTTTGCTATTACTTCTGTAAATAGGGTTTTTAATGCCATTTGTACTGTCTTCTGCTTTTGCAGTAATTCCAGTTAATGTTAGATGAATCTTCTTTGTGTCATCTAATAGGTATATTCTTTCCATGGTCCACAGTTTTGAGAATCTAGCAAGTCACAGTTTTCTCTGCCTATTTTATGGCCTGTGGGTTTGTGAGCCACCCCACCCCTACCCTGGTTCCAGGAGCCCTTCTGTCTGTTTACCAAAAATTGTGGCAAATGTTTCAGCCAAAGGATGTCCTTGATCACTTTGGTAGATGGGGAAATCACTGAGACATCTGGTGTGTGCTGGGTATAGTATTTCAAAATTGCACTTGATAGGAGAGGCCTAACTTGTAGAAGTTTGAACACTTGCCCTTTCATTTTAGAGAACCTGTTTCCAGTGAGGATCCTTTGCTAGATCTAGCTGTTCTTCTGAGAGTCATACAAGCTGGACCTGGATGCTTACCACCTATCCTTCTCAACTGAAGTTTAAACTCCATGGGTGTATGTCTAGTCTGTACCCTCTCTGCAGTTGTCTCCTGTGTCTGTCTCTCTCTTTGGGTTGTCTGTGGAAGGACCTAAACCCACCAAGTCAGTATGGGTGGGTTATATTGAGAATTCTAAAGTGAATTTGGTTTTGGTTGTTCTGAATCTCAGTCTAAAAAAAAAATTAGTCATTTTCAGGGATGGTGCTTGATTAAATAACCCACGATAGTGGGTACTACACTGGATTCTTTCTCTTAACTATTCCCTTCTATGTGGAAGGAATCACTTTGGAGTAAATCCCTATGCTGTTTTTGCAGTTTACAGAAGCTGTGGCATTTCTTTGGGCCAGTGTGCTGCTGACTGGTCTGTTATTTCCCCTCAAACTCTCAACCCTGGAACTTACTTTGTGTCTACAAGAGTCCTTTCTTTGGGAGCTGGAGTAAGCTTCCAAAATACTTCCTTCTCTTCTTGATCCATTTCTCCAAGTTCTCTATAGCTTCTAATTTTCCTGTCAATTCTTTCCCAGTTTCCAGAGAGCTACTTCTTTTTTTGTTCGTTGCCAAGTTGTCATTTTCCAGGTGTCTGGAATTTGGATCTCTGAAATGCTGAATTTTGCTGCTGATCACTACTCTGCAGTTTTGCCAGTGTTAGCTATTAATACCATGGTTTTATCATATGACAGTTTGGTGTTCAGACTTCCACTATTAAGGCAGGGACAATGTGCAGAATTATCTGGGTTACCTTGGTAACCCACATTTATAGAGTGAGAAGATTCTCCTTTCTAACAAATGTGTTCAGACTTAAATGTAAGAAAAGCAGGATCACTATTATGGGCTTATGAGTGCTGGGCTGTGGTCTAAAGGGTCTGTGCAGAGGAAGTGAGGAACTGGGATGTTTTCAAGATTTCCAGTTATGATGATTTTCTAGAGTCCTATCTGGTCAAAGCTTGATATTCAAACAGGGGTGATATTCAAACAGAAGTCCTATATAATAGTGGAAGGAACTCAAGACTTTTTGGTCATAGCTGACTCCAGGGATAATGACTTGAATCAGGTCCTCTGATCTCAGCCTAAGCAATGTCATCCTATTCCACAAGGCGTTCCTGGATAGAGTACTCTTGGTATCAGGCTAAGAATAGAGTCCTGGCTGAGAAACTAGAATAAAAATAGAGTCCTTGGTCTGTGTTGGTGGCTCTGTAGATGCCAGCTTGAGTGAAAATAAGGCCTGCTGGTACACCCCACTAGTCTGAGGAAGACTGGCTTTTCTAAAAAGAAAGAATGTGATTCGGTGAAACTCGTAGGAAACTTGTAGGAAATTATCAGATCACATTCTTTTTTTTAAAAAACCAGTTTTCAGTTTTGATAATGCTGAAAAAGCATTGGAAAGCAGTGCACATTTACTGGGAAAGTAATTCCTAGTAATTTTTTGAGTTCAAATGAACAAATCCTTACTTGGTATTAACTCTAGAAGCAAAAGGTACAGGTCTAAATGTGAAAGTACAGTCGTGAAAGAATTTTGCAGAACCTTAATTTATTTTTTTTTATTTTTTTTATTTTAAAGAATAAAAGAAGGATAACATAATAATAGGGGGGACTTAGCAAATTACAGACAAAATGGTAGGAAATTATCAATGGTTATCATTTTACATATTATTGTCTACAAAATAGTTTCTCAGGAAAACAAATAGACAAATAATAGTGAGTTACAGACAAAAGAGGTAGGAGATTATCAAGAGTTGTTGTACTATACTTTGGTATCTTCAAAGTGGCTTCTAAAGAAAATAAATAGAGCTATACATGAGTGACCTACTGAAAAATCATTAACTCTTCTCAATGGTTGTTGTAGGAAACACATAATAATAAACATACATCCATTTATGAAATAGGATAGGAACATTACAAACTTTACACAGTTATGGATAGATTAGTAGGAAAATATCAATGGCTGCTGTAATACGTGGTGGTATCTTCAGAGTGGTTTCTCAGGAAGACAGAGATATGCAAGAGGGACCTATTAAGGAGTTACAGCCTAAGGGTTGTCAAAAATAGCATATTACCTCCTCACCAGTGACTCCTTTCACTGAGGTATGATGGCTGGAAGGAAGGCCAGGATTGAAAAGAAGGACAGAGAGACTTGCACCTGTGTCTAGCAACAGGCTGTTTTCTTGTTCCTCCATAGTCATGATTACCCAGGACTCCTCGATGGAGATGATGGTCTGGCCAGAGGGAGAAGGCAGACCATGCCCCAAGCTTACTCATTCCTGTTGGACTAACTGGTAGCATGGGTCTGAGCTCTGGGGCCTCCACCTCAGAGGGCAGACCGATCTCCAGTGGTCTCCTTTGCATCCAGGGCATGGCCCATGGGGCCTCTTAGGGCAGTTCCTCTTGAGGTGGCCTGGCTTTTAACAGTGGTAGCAGATGAATGCAGTTGTCGAGTTCTTCTTAGAGCCCCGGGAATCCAACCTGGGATCTGTTTCTCTTAGTGGTGCAGCAAAAGCAGCTGCTTTTTCTTGGTCTCTTTGTTTTCTCTCCTTGGCCTCCTCATCATCATCGCTATAGAATGCTGAGGAGGCAATTCTTACTAACATCTCAAGTGAGCTATCTGGGGTGAAAGCCATTCTTTGTAGCTTTTTCTCTCCAGCTTCCCATTGCTTTGGGACCCCACAACCAGTTAGTGTCCTCTCCCCAACTGTCAGCACAGTCAGCAGGAATCCTGCTGCAGACTTCTCCGGAGCTCCACCACAGCCTGTACTGTCAGGGGAAGAATGGCTTCCAATGAGTCTCTGCAAGTATTGTGCAAGGTCCTCCTGGTTTACAGCTTCCGAGCGGCTCTGGGGACCCCAGTCCACAGGACCTCTGACTCCGTGGGTTTGGTCTGCATTCTCATGTTCTCTGAGTCCTTGTTCAGCAGCTGCTCCTCTGCTGGCTCTGGACCTTTCTGGTTCCCAATGGCAGGAGGAAGAGTGGCCCGTTGTATGGCATGCATTCCCAGGGGTTGTTCAAAGTTTCAATGATTCACACACATCCGTGGGTGGGCAACTGCTGTCGGTGCATGGCGGACCAATTGTGTCACTGTTTCTCTGTGTCATGATAGATCTCAATTGAGCAGCGGCGGCAGCCGGCCTAAGGGCCGGCACGCAGTAGCGCTCGCCGCCACATGGCCCACCCTCTGGGAGCCAGCAGGCAGGAAGCTAGCCAGCCGGAAGACTGGCGCTCCCCGCCCGAGGCTCCCTGTGCGCCGGAAGTCCTCCGTCCGGGGAATGACGAGGTCGGGAATGAGTCACCGGTCCGAAGACCCCAAAAGACCGGCGCTCCCCACCCGAGGCTCCCCGTGCACAGGGGGCCCACCCTCCGGGAGCCAGCAGGCAGGAAGCTAGCCAGCCAGAAGGCTGGCAGAACCTTAATTTAGTGAACTAAATTTCTAGGGAAGGCATTTTAGAAACTCAAACATAATGAGTATAGCTATTTTTCTTTGAAGAGTTATAATTCTTTTACATTCATGAAGTATACACTGAATGGTCAAACCTGGGAATAAGAATGTATGGACAGAAAGAAATGATGTTATGTAAGTTTTTATGTTCAATTGTATGGCCTAGTTTTGGTCCTGTGGAAGCTAATGAGAGTGAGTAAAGCTGCCTGCTGGGAAGAACTTGAAACCTCTAGACTTTTCACTCCAAGACTGAGATAAAAAATATATTCAGTTTATGTTAAGGCCCCACATTGGTTTTCTTATTGACTTTTCCTGGTATATTTTATATCTTTGAAAGGTCTCTGTTGACATATTGGCACAGTAGGTTTGGTGTTGAAGCACAAGGAGTAGAAACTAACCTTGAGCATCCTGGCAAAGGCCAAGAGGTTGACTTTAAAGAGGCCTCAACAGGTAGTATTACCCTTCTGAAGTGAACCCACTTCCCCCTCAAGGCTTTGAAGAATTGAGCAGATTCAGGGAGACTAATATGTAAACGAGAAGGCAAACTGTAATAAGTGGATTCTGATGACTAGAATGCTTAGGAGGTCTGTCCTGGATTCTCTCTCTCTGGAAGAACATGGTATACTAGCTGTGTTATTCTTGGGACCCAAATACCTGACAACAGCAACTTGAAGGAGAGAAATTTATTTGTTACACAGTTTAAGATGATTTACTCCATAGACTTCTGAAACCGTGGCAGAAGTGGCATAGTAGAAGGAAAAGGTAGAAGAAAGGTAGAAGAAGCCCCTCCACCCTTGGTAGTGAGGAAGCAGAGGGAAGAAGGGGCCACACAAGAGTCTACACTCCAAAGACATGTCCCCAGTGACCCACCTCCTACAGCCAGTCCAAGAGCACACTCAGCTGTGAATAGATTAATCACTGATAATATCCCCGTGGTCCAGTCACCTTCAGAAAACTCCACCTCTAAACAGAGACTTTGGGAGAAATTTTAGATAAACTATAACATGAGAAACTGAATTTGTCATCCAATGCTCAGTCTTGGGATTGGTTTATCTGGGTTAACATTTCCAGATGTTAACCAAATCAAAGGGATTTCTCCCACTCCTCAGGTCCCAATTTCTTATATTCTACAGCTTGTTTGTCTCTTCTCCCTTAACACTGCTATCCACACTGTACCTTTTATGTTTCTCCAATTCCTTCCACATCTTCTCTCTGGCCACTGTGTTTCCACTTTGGAATTAATAGGTCTTTTTGTAAAGATTTATTTATACCACTGCTTATGGCACAAACTGGTGTGTTGAGATTCTCAGAAATGTTTCTGTCCAGTTAACTTTATGTAAGTATATGCTAATCCACTGATTTTGCTTTTGATAGTTAAAATTGCAGATTCTGAGGGTGTTGCCCGCAACTGACTTACCCACACATGTTGGGAAGTAGTGCATAGTGTCATAGCAGTATACTGTTGTGGAGTCCTAAAACTTCATATTCATATAAAGTCAGTATGTTTTGCAAACGACAGTTTGCTCCAAGTTAACTTCTGTTGGTGCAGGCAAAAACTACAGTCTAGCAGTCCTTGGATACATAAGAACATTGTTTACTACTAGTTCTTACTATTATGACCTTGGGCAAATCTCTTAACTGAGACCCAGTTTACTCATATGTAAAGAAACTGTTAGAACAGGATTTTTCAAACCTTTTGCTTTTTTCATCAGTTGCTTTCAAATCTGGACTATTTCCAATTCTATTACAAGCCAAGATCCTTGTCATGTTTCTAACTGGACATGAAAAAATATCTGTTTAACTGTAGCTATGATGTAGTCTGAAAGAATATACTATTTTAGCATTCATAATAGTCCTCAGCATCTCACTTTATATATTTTCTTAGCTCATTCTTTTCTTTTTTGGCGGGGACTGGAAATCAAACTCAGGGCCTCACGCTTGCCAGGCAGTTCCTGTGCCACTGAACTATATCCCTGGCCCCTGAGCTGTATTCCCAGCTTCTATATTTTCTGTATTTTGATTATTTTGTTTTGTTTTGAGACAGGGTCTTGCTATGTAGTTCAGGCTGACCTTGAACTCACTGTGTAGCTCAGGCTGGCCTCAAACTCATGGCTATCCTCTTGCCTCGGCCTCTTGAGTGCTGGGATTGCAGGCATGTGCCACCACACAAGGGTTTAATTTTCACATTTTGTCTCACCAACTGCAAGACAGTTGCTTGGCCTGTACTTCAGACTATAGGTTGATCTTAGGTATGCTCTACGTGCAGATTTGTTGTAGTTTGTTTTGGGACCAAGCCGATGGGACCACCTAATACTAGGACACACCTATTTTCATGACAGTGGGAAAGACAGAGAAAGATTCCAAGTGAAGAGTTACGTCAGAAGCTTCTGCTCAGGTACAAAAAGTTGTGAACCCAAACCTGAGATCCTTGGGGCAGGGGAATAGACCCCTCACCCTCCCCGCTGGGCAGGAATGAAGTTGACAGTGAATGTATGCATTCACTGAAAGATGTGTAAACATACAGAGGTATTTTCTGTTATCACATTTTTGGAAATAAGACATGCTGAAATTTTAATAATCTTGTGTATATTCTTCTCTGTGCCACTATGACAGAGCCAGTTTCTTTTATTTTAAAAAGAACAGATTGTTGGGATTACTTTTAAGTGAAAGCCTAGAGGTGGTTTGGTGGCTAACAGTGTATGGCAGACAAGAGCAGGAGGCACCTCAGAATATGATCCCCAGTTACTTTTTAGAATATATTTTGAGTACTAAAAACATCAATTAATTTACGTCAGGAAATTTGATGGATCTGTGTCAGCATCTGAGAGGAGTAACACCAAACTGAATGGCTTTGTGAAGAAGAATGAATTTAGGACCATGGTTTTCATCAGGATCATCACAAGCTATAACTGCATTTTTGGAAAAAAAATAAATAAACATCTCATAATATACCTGAGTTTCAATTTCAAATTACTGTGGAGTGGGTTTCTATTGATTTCTGTGCTCACTTCGGCAACACATATTCTATTGATTTTTGTCTGTTTACAGGCTTGACAGACCTTGTTTTGCTAACTGCTTATCAATATTTACAAGAAGATCTGTTAAGGTGAAAGGGATTGAATATTAGGTATAATGATGCTTAAGTGTTCTGTTGAAATGAAAGCCTTCTATATTTGGAAATCATCATACTGTGTGTAAAAGAGCAACAAGATGACAGAAAGACCAATGAAAATGGTGGGGGAATAGTGTCAGTTTCATGTATAAAAAACAGAACAGATTAATAATTTTGAAGGTGAAATTTCACTTTTACAAAAGAAAACTATTTGAAGTAGCTTAATTCTTTATAAAGCAATATGAGTGCTACATAGTAACAATATTGCTGATTGTGCCTCTTATATTAATGTATTCAACCTAAAGTACTGAGCACCTACTCTGTGTCAGATTTTGTGCTAAGCGCTAAATATAATTTTTAGAAAAAGAATGAGTAACAGACTGAACTCATATCAAACCCAAATGCCTTCTTGCAACCAGCCCTTCATGAAGTAGATGTTTTCTGGAGAACCTTCCTGTCTTGTTCCTGGAAGTTTCACTGTCATGAATTCTGCTCTCCTTTCTTTCAAGGTAGGAAATTCCCAGATCTGCAGAGTAAGCAGCAGTCTGTGAACTTCCAAGCCCCATTCCCAGATTCAGCTGGGTCTTCATCAGCATATTCTCCAGCATCCCATTTTCCCTCTTTTGTTCTGCTTTTATTTCCGTTTCTGTTGAAAGACATCGTCACATCTTCATTTCCTTCATCATCTGGTTATACTAGCGGTATTCATCTTAGGTAGTAGCTAAGTATGACTATTTCACACACACACACACACACACACACACACACACCCCTTTTTGGGGGGTGCTACTGAGGATTGACCTCTGGGCCATCACATGGACTTACATCCCTAGCACGTTTGTATTTGTTTTATTTTGAGATAGGATCCTAAATTGCTGAATTCCGCAGGTAGAGCTCAAGCTTTGAATACTTCTGCCTCAGCCTCCCACAGTGCTAGGATTATTGGGGCATTTTCTTCCCCAGCTATCAGTTTTGAGCACACAGCCTTCCAATAAGATCTGGACTATTGAGATGGAGTCAGCCTACTTTTTCAATCTTTTTCAAAACTTGTTCAGTACTTTTTCAATCTTCGTCATGTTTCCTGTTCATAACGTTCCCCTTAGCTCTATCTTCTGTTTTGAAGTGATTTTTATCTGCCCTCAGTATTTTTCTCTGCATCTCAAGATACTTTTAACTTTCTATTTATTACACTTTTATGAACCTGTAAGTTTTGTAAGGGCAAAAACTATATTTATTATAGCTTTAAATGCACTTTAGTCACACTCTGCTTAAAATATGGATATAAAGATATCAAGGACACATTATGTAATAAGTAGGCAAAATAAACAAATTCACTCATCCCTAAAAGTATATAGGCCATGATTGTATAAAGGCCATTCTTCTAATTCTGTTCTTTCCATAAGACAGGTTGCACTTTGGACTTGGCATAAGCTTGTGTTTTATCCACTTAAAATGTTCTAATAGTAGCTTTAGAAACTGATTTTTTAAAAAAGTAGTTTATCCCTACTGGCTACTGATGAAATGCTTTAAAGTCAACTGGATAGTAAAGGAATAAAATGGGTACATACATAGCTAAGCACAGCATGCCTGAGCACCTGCTAATGATGTAAGAAGGCCGTGACATTTGTAAAGCTCAAATTGTAATCAAACTCCAGTGGTTCTTATTGTCCTTGAAAAGTTTGTATTACTTTGTCATGTTTAATTTTGAATACTTTTTAATAGTTTGTATGTCTTCCTACTTTCATGTTTGAGAAATGTATCAGAAAAACAAGAATTTTAAAATAATTCTTTGACATTCTTTATGCAAGTACACTGCATTATCCTACTTAGATTTGTGCTATGTTGACTTTCCTCATTTTTCTAATTTTTCAAAACATTTATAAATCAAGTAAATTTATAAATTTAAATATATATTTATAAATGGAAACAATTTAAATGTGAAAAATTAAGTATATACATTAGAATTTTGGAGGGGGAAATCATTCAATTTAGAAATACCAGTCAAATGAGAAATGTGATAGCTTGGACTATATGATTGTTATGGTTTATGTCTGTGTGTCCCCCCAAAGCCTCATGCGGCCATGGGGCAGGCTATTAGAGTTTAATTATGGGTGTGAGAGCTGCACCCGCCCTGGGGTGGATAATTTGCATATGTAAGGGAGAGGAAAAGGGTGCTCGAGCCATTCCTCCCCATTCCGCCCTGGTGTGTGTGGTGGTTGCTTTTGCTGTGTTCTGTGCCAGGAGCTGCAGCCCTCTGCCATGTGCTACTCTGCCTTATAATCTGCCAAGTATGGACTGAAACCCCCACAAACTGTAAGCGAAATAAACCTTTCCTTCCTTAATTTTGGGCGTCAGGTATTTTGTCCCAGCAATGAGAGAAAAGTAACCAAGACAATGATGATACCCTTTTATTGTCAATGCTGCTGCCTTGTGTTCTTTGTCAGTTTATCTAATAGGTTTCGTTAAAGTACTCTTACTGATTTATATATTCTTATAATTTTTTAAAATATCATCTTAATCTTTATTTTCTTTTCAATGACCTTATATCTTTTTTTTCCCCCATGTACTGATGATCTAACCCAGGGCCTTCACAATGAGTTATATCCCCAACCTCTTTTTTGTTTGTTTGTTTTGAGACAAGGTCTTACTGAGTCACTAAGTTGCCTCAGCTAGGTTCCGATTAGCCTCCCAGAGTGCTAAAATTATAGGTATTTGCCACCATGCCTCCTCATTTTTAAAATAATAGAAATTTAAATAGCCCTGGTGGTCCCCTCCATCAAACTTTTCTTCTTTACTTGGGATAAATTTCTAAATCTAGAGTTGCAGGTGAAAGGAGTGAATTTGGTAAGTGTTATGGTTGATACATTGTGTCAACTTGGGGAATCTAGAGGTTTGGCTAAGTGACTTAGCAGGAAGCCATAGTGCTTACTTTGTATACATCCTGAGCCTGTGAAAGAGGAGGGCAAAGATTATGTGAGAGCTACACACCCCTTAGGTGGGGGTAGCCTGTTTACCATGTAAGGGAGGAAAAAAAGCTGCTTGCTGCCATTCCTCCCTTTTTATTCTGGCTATTTGCTGTTCGGCTGCCATTCCCCCCTTTGCTCTTGTTGCTTTGCTACCTTCTGCCTCGGAGCCAGCCAAGTATGGACTGAAACCTCCACAAACTGTAAGCTAAATAAACCTTTCCTTCCTTCATTTTGGGCATTGGGTATTTTGTCTCAGCAACAAGAGAAAAGTAACCAAGACAATAAGATTCTGACTGGCAGTAACAACCTTTTGAAAAGTATCTTTGTGGGCATTCCACAAAAGAAAGAGGATGAATGTACATAGATTCTCTTTTGCTTAGAATACTACAAGCATTTAAATTACATTCTCATAGTAGCCTTTTAGTGTTCTGCCCTCTGGGATATAATACTTGTATCACGGCTGGGGATTTAGCTCAGCAGCACAGTGCCTGCCTGGCAAGTGTAAGGTCATGAGTTTGATTCCCGGTACCAGAAAAAAAAAAAAAAAAAATGTATCAGGCGACCATTAACCTTTAGTGTGGGTATCTAACACTCTTACCACACCCAGTGCTTCACTGGGGAATGTGACTGATTGGTGATTGTGCCTCCTTTCCAGGTTCCTTGTCTGTCCTTCCTCACTAATAATAACTCAAAAAGTAGATGTGCCTAAAGGTAATCTGAAATGCTGTCTATAAAACTTGAGGAGGATGTCAGAAAAGGCCCAACAGCCAAGGGCTTATGTGTGCATTTTGATGGTCTCATTTTTAGTCACTTTCAGTTCATTCTGTGAACTATGGGATACTTTTAATTTTTATTTTACAGATAGCAGAAGAAATGCCTGATCTTGCTTGTGGTCACTTAGTAACTCAGTAGCTCAGGAATTTATGCTCCTGGCCTAGTCAGTGGTGTTTACTGAGTGAAAATCAATGCTCCTTGGTGACTTTCTCACTTTTAGCTTGCTGTCTTACTGCATATAGTGGTGATTATGTTCTTTTCCAGTGGCCTCTTTTCCCTAGAGCTGCACTATCCATTACCTTAGCACTAGCCATATATGGATATTTAAGTTTGAATTCAGTCCTTTAGTCACATGAACCACGTTTCAGGTGTTCATTGGCCACATTTGGCTAGTAGCTGCCATATTGGACAGTACAAGTATATACCAATTCTGTTGCTGCAGACAGTTACAGTAGACAGTGTCTAGGATCTCAGATGAGAAGGCAGCCTTGCTCATACAGTATAAAGAGAAGTTTACTCATACATTCCCCTATTGTAAATGGAAATTTCTTAGCATCAGTTTCCTGTCCTTCCTTTTACTTCACAGTCAGTATATACATCGCCATGTTCCCAGCCACAACTTTGCACCTCCCTTCCACTGCTTACTCCATTGTTAGCCTTTGCTTGTCTATTTTATCAGATTGTTTTCTATCCTCTTCTAACCTTCCCCCAATTTCAGGTTTGGTTCTCTTTCTTTGGCCTCAAACATTCTGCCAGTTGCTGGTTCTGTTACTTCCTGTCTCTAGCCTTCACTCTTGTTGCTTCCGGTTACGTTTCTGAAGGTGTTTAAGGAAAACCCGCAGAAGTTGCTGCTCTCCCAGCGTGTGGTCCTGGGCACCGGCTTAACTTATTTTTCAGGAAAATTGTAATGTGTATGCAAGCACCTACATATATATGTATGTGCAAAAACTTCACTTTTCTATAAATGGGAGCATATGAAATACGCTGTTTTACTTTGAATTTGCTTCTGAGGAGCCTATCTTAGCAATCATTCTATAAAGAGATCTTCATTCTTTTTTACAGCTGTGTAAGATTCCTGTGAATGTGTCATAATTTATTTAATCAGTTTCTCTTTCAGAGCCGGTGAATGATTCCATGTTTTGCACTATCCCAAACACTGATATAACGGATAACTCCTTTGAAAGTCATTTTTCTCTGATGCAAGTATATCTACAGGTCTCTCATATAAGCCCAATGTTTTTTTTTTCCTGATGGCTTACTTATGGTTATTTGACCAGCTATATTCCCTGCTGCTAGTGTGCTGCTTCAATATATCAAGTTACAGATATTTCAGCCCAGTCTTAGTCCTTATTGACAAGCCTTCAAAGACTTCCCCTTGGTAATAAACCTATTTCTGCCGTCAGTGTGGTGGTGGGGAAAGGAGGCAGCTCAGTAAACAGTAAAACACACTGGAAGCCTTTGACTCTGGCCTCCCTCCTAGCTAACTAGTTCTACTTGCCACTCTGCTACCATGTCCAACTCACTCTCTCTCCCTTGCTTTGTGGTGTGCCTTCTCATTCTCACTGGCCCTTCAGATTGCATCCTTCGAGACTGCATTCACACCTATCACATACCTGCAGTTTCCTCGATTCCTTCTTCCAACTGATAATATAACCTAGCCTTTTACTAAATACACACACATGATATATTTTTTGCACCCTGGATTATAATATGGGGGCTGTACATTCCTCTTAATTTAGCCAGTAGTTAGTAATGTCCAACACAAGGATGGTGCCTTGTTTTGATTTGTCTCCCAGACATCTTTTAGTATAGTGTTCTCCATATACTAATGAATAAAAAGAGCAATATTAATTTTATTCTTGTTTGACATGATGAGTTGAGGTAATACTTAATTTTAATGTAGGAATTACCTGTCTCTATGCATCCCAGTTCTTTTTAAAATTAAGTTTGCTTTTTATCTCCTTCCTGAAAATGTAAGAGATACAGCCATGAAGTCATGCATTTCATGCAACTACTATGATATCTTGGGAAACATTTTGTTCTCTGTTTATTCTGTTGCTAGCTGGAAGCACAGGCAACACCAGTATATGGTACCCATTGTGGAACCACAAGACCATAATATGTAATTTGGAACCAGGTGTCCCTTTTTATGGTATTTTCTTACAAGATGAAGATTATTTTCTTGATAACTTAAATTTACAAAGTGAATACAAATTACTAATAGAATCTAATCTCTCCAGTGCAGCTTTGACTATAACATGTTTTTTTAAAAATTTATTTTAAGTTAAAAGAAGGAAAATATATTAACAAACAGATATCCATTTAGAAAATAGCATAGGAACAATACAAGCAATGCTGAATTACACACAAAATGGTAGGAAATTAACAACAGTTGTTGTATTATGTATTGATATCTTCAAAGTGGTTTGTCAAGAAAACAAATAGAGCCAGGAAAGATTGATCAAATAAGTAATCATTAACTGTTCCTTTTAGTAAAGTGATAGAAGTCAGTAGTACAACTATGTTAGCTATCCTGTATATACATGCATACATACATAATTTCCCTTTCTTTCTTTTCTCTTTTCCCTCATCCTAGTCGCTCTTTACTTTTAAGTAGTTTCCTTTCGTTTCACAATGTCTATCATACCTCCTAATTTTAATTCACTCTTTCAGATTCTTACACTAGTGAGACAGTACATTGCTTACATATGGAGGTCTGGTTTATTTCACTTATGAGTATGGTCTGTAGTTGTAACCATTTACCTATAAAAGCCTCAAGTTTATCTTTCTTCATAGCTGAGTAATATTCCATTATATAAAGGTACCACGATTTTTTTATCCAATCCTCAGTGGATGGACATTCGGGTGGCTTCCACAATTTACAATTACACCTTGCTCTGCTATGAACATGGGTGCACATATATTGCTGTGATAGGATGTTTTCAGATCTTCTGGGGAAAATACCCAGAAGGGAAATAGCTGGGTTGACTGGGACCTCTAGATCTAGTTTGCTGAGGAGTCTCCAAACTGATTTCCACAGTGGTTTTCCACAGTCTGCATTCCCACCAGCAGTGGAAAAGACTTCTGATTTCTCCACAGACTCACCAGCATTTGTTATTGGTTGATTTCTTAATGATAATCATTCTTACTGGGGTGAGATGAAATCTTAATGTTGTTTTAATTTGCATTTCTCGACTAATGATGTTGAACATTTTCTCATGTATTTATTTGTCATTTGTATTTATCTGAGAAGTGTGTGTTCATCTCAGATGCCCATTTTTGGATTGGGTCTTTGAATTTGGGGGATCTGATTTTAATTCTTTATATGTTCTAGATAGAAGACCTTTGTCTGAGGGACAGTTAGCTAAAATTTTTTCCAAGTTTGTGGGTTTTCTTTTTACTCTGCTGACAGTTTCTTTAGATGTGCATAAACTTTTCAGTAGGATGAGATCCCAGTTGTTGTTTCCTTGAACTATTTCATGTGCCGTTTGGTTTTTGTTCATAAACTCTCTGCCTACCCCTGTGTCTTCAAGGTTTTTACCTACTTTCTCTTCCAATAGATTTAGTGTTTCTGTTTTAATATTGAAATCTGTGATCCATTTTGACTTGAATTTAGTGCAAGGTGATAGACTTGGGTCTCTTTTCATTCTTTGGCAGATGGCAAGCCAATTTTTCCAGCACAATTTATTAAAGAGGCTGTCATTCTTCCAGTGAATTTGTTTGGCCCCATTGTGAAAGATTAGGTGGCTGAGTATGTTTGTGTTTCTGTGTTTCTTCTAGTCTGTTTCACTGATCCTCTGGTCAGTTTTTTTAGCCAGTACCAGGTTGATTTTATTACAATAGCTTTGTAGTATTTCAGGTCAGGGATTGTGATTCCAGCTGACTTGTCTCTGTTACCCAGGATTGCTTTTGCTATTCTGGGTCTCTTGTGCTTCCAGATGAATTTAAGGAATATTTTCTCTAGAACTGTGAGATATGCTAATGGTAGTTTAATGGGAATTGCATTGAATCTGTACAATTTTGGTAGTATGGCTGTTTTCACAATGTTAGTTTTTCCTATCCATGAGCAAGGAATGTTTTTCCATGTATTGAAATCCTGTTCAATGTCTTTTTTCAGAGTACTGTAATTTTCATTGAATAGATCTTTTACTTCTTTTGTTGGATTGATTCCTAAATATTTCAGTTTTTTGGATGCTATTGTGAAAGGTATGATTTCCTTAATTTCTTTCTCAGTGTGGTTGTTGTTTGTGTATAGGAATCAATAGATTTTTTGGTTGTTGACTTTGTATCCAGCCACACTGCTGAATTTGTTAATTAATTCAAGGAGTCTTCTTGTGGAGTTATTGGGGTCTTCCATGTGAAGTATCATGTTATCTGCAAATAGTGATAATTTTACTTCTTCCTTTCTTATCCTTATTCCTTTTATTTTCTCTCTTGTCTAATTGCTCTGGCTAATGCTTCCAGAACTATGCTGAATAGGAGTGGTGACAGCAGACATCCTTGTCTTGTTCCTGATTTTAAAGTAGAAGCTTTCAGTTTTTGTCCATTTAGAATGATGTTGGCTGTTGGTTTGTTATAGATGGCTTGATCAGATTGAGGTAAAGACCATATATTCCTATTTTCTGTAGGGTTTTTATGATGAATGCATGTCAGACTTTGCTGGAAGCTTTTTCTGCATCTATGGGGATGATCATGTGGTTTTTGTCTCTGGCTCTATTGATATGGTGTATAACATTAATTGATTTGCAAATATTGAACCATCCCTGCATTCCTAGAATGAATCCGATTGGTCGTGGTGTATGATTTTCTTGATGATTTGCTGCATTCTATTTGCTAGTATTTTACTGAGTATCTTTGCATGTATACTCAAGGGAGATTAGTCTGTAGTTCTCCTTGGTTGCATCTTTCTCTGGTTTTGGTATCAGTATAATACTTGCCTCCAGAAATGAGTTAGGGAGAATTGCTTCCTTTTCAATTTTGTTGAAGAAGCTGAGAAGAACTGGTATTAAATCTTCTCTGAATTTATTGTAAAATTCTGCTGTGAATCCATCAGGGCCTGGGCTTTTCTTTGTTGGTAAGTTTTTAATCACATTTTCAATCTCATGAATTGATATTGGATTGTTTAGGATTTTTAATATCTTCATGATTCAACTTTGGTAATTTGTACATATCTAAGAATCTGTCTGTTTCTTCTGGATTTTCTATCCTATCAGAGTAAAGATTTTCAAAGTAGGTAGTAATGATCTTTTGTATTTCTGTAGGATCAGTAGTGATTTCATCCTTTTCATTCCTTATTGCATGAATATGAGTGTTTTCCTTTCTTTTTTTGATAAGGTTGGCTAGGGGTTTATCAATTTTATTTACTCTTTCAAAGAACCAATTCTTTGACTCATTTATTTTTTTATAGGGTTTTCTTCATCTCAATTGCGTTAATTTCTGCCCTGATCTTTATAATCTCCTCCCTTCTTTGGGCCTTGGGCTTGACTTGTTCCTGTTTTTCTAAACGTTTGAGGTGTAGCATTAGGCTATTTATTTGTTCTCTTTCTGTTTTCCTTATGTGTGTATGCACTGCTATAAATTCCCCTTTGAGGACTACTTTCATTGCATCCCACCGATTCTGGTAAGTTGTATGTATATTTTCGTTTGTTTGTAGGTATGTTTTAATTTCTTCTTTAATTTCTTCTGTGACCCATTGGTTGTTTAGGAGGTTCTTATTCAGTTTCCAAATGTTTATGGAGTTTTTGGAGTTCCTTTTGTCATTAATTTCCAGTTTTATTGCATTGTGGTCAGATAATAGGCATGGGATAATTTCAATTCTTTTCCATTTACGTAGGTATGCTCTATGGGCTTGAGTGTGGCCGATTTTAGAGAAAGTGCCATGTGCAACTGAGAAAAATGTGTATTATGATGTTATGGGGTGGAACACTCTGTATATGTTCTTAAGTCCATTTGTGCACAGATTTGGTTCTGATCTGTTATCTCTATGCTGATTTTTTTCCAGTTGACCTATCTCTTTATGTCAAAGGGATGTTGAGGTCCCCTATTACAATAGTGTTATTAATTATTTGGGTTTTCATGTCTGTTAAGATTCGTCTTACACAGTTTGACCCTCCAATATTTGGTGCATACATGTTTATGATCGTTATCTTTTCCTCTTGCAGTTTTCCCCCAGCAAGTATATAGTGACCTTCTTTATCTCTTTTGATTGTTGTCAGTTTGAAGTTTGCATTGCTTGCAAACATACTAGCTACACCTGCTTTTTTCTGAGTTCCTGTTGCATGGAGAATTATTTTCCATCCTTTGACTTTCAGTTTATGGATTTCCTTTTGAGTAAAATGTGTTTCCTATGTACAGTACATCATTGGGTTTTGTTTCTTAATCCACTCTGCCAGTCTGTTTCTTTTGACTGGTGAATTGAGGCCATTTACGTTTATGGATATAACTGATATGTGTTGGCTTATCCTTGTCTTGTTATTTACCTGCTGTTGGTTTCCTATTTTTTCTATCTGTTTAATTGCTTGCTCTGCTTGAGCATTCCTTTCCATTGTTGTTCTTAAAATTGTGGTCATTTTTTTCTCTGTCTAGAATGCCTTTTAGTAGTTATTGTAAGGATGTTTCAGCAGTCCTAAAATTCTTCAGTTGTTCTTTGTTGTAGAAATATTTTATTTCTCCGTTGAATTTGAATTATAGTTTGGCAGGATACATCAGTCTTGGTTGGAAGCTGTTTTGTCTCAGAACCTGTAATACTTCACTCCAAGCTCTTCTCAATTGGATGGTTTGTGTTGAGAAGTTTGCTGTGATTCTTTTTTTTTTTTATCTTTGATTTTTTTTTATTTTAAAGAGAGTAGTACATGAGGCACAAACAAAAAAATAGAACAGTAGCAGCATACCAGTATTACAAACACAAACAAATCAAAGCAAGAACATGATACAGAACATTCAAAATGATACAGGGTCTCAAGACAAATTAATACAAATCAACAGTGGTTGTTACATTAGTTTGCTGTGATTCTGATGGGCTTTCCTTTATAAGTGATCTGTTTCTTTTGTCTAGCAGGTTTTAAGATTCTGTTCTTTTGCTGGAGATCTGGGATCTTGATTATTATATGTCTGGGTGTAGTTTTATTTTGGTTATGACTAGTTAGTGTTCTATATGCCTCATTTACCTGTATATCAGATTCTGTTTCCATACTTGGGAAATTTTCTGCTATTATTTCTGCTAATGTTCCTTTTATGTCCTTTGTGTTCCCTCCTGCTGTTTGATTGACTCATATTAGTCTTACAGTATTCCTCTTTGCCTCATCTTGCAGCTGTTGAATTGATTTTTCCTGGTTCCTTGTTGATTTTAAGAGCTCCTTTCTTTCACAATCGCTAGCTGCCATGCTGTCCTCAAAATCTGAAATCCTATCTTCGGCATCATTCAAGCAGTTCTGGCAGCTTTCAGTGGAAGCTTTGATTTCCTGGATGTCTCTTTGAATCTGTTCCATGTGTTCTAGTTCATTCCTAGATTGTTCATGTAACGTTTCCATCTGTTGCCTATGTTCATCTACTTTTTTTCTGTAGTTCTTCTCTAGTTGTGCTGAGCAATTCTTTCATTATTATTGTCATTTCATTTTTTTCCTGAGAGATTATTTCTGATCTGATCTCTGCTATGGCCTGATGGAGTTGTTTCTTTACTTGCATTGCAATCATTTCAGCAATTTCAGGTGTGTGTTTACCAAGTTCTCCTATGTCGATGTCTCCTGGATTTGTTCTGAGTAGGGTGGAGTTCTGAGATTGCATTTTAGTTCTTTGTCTTGTCATGTTTGATGCTGGAGGCAGAACGCTCAGTCTCCCTCTTCCCTGGCAGCTCAGCAAAGGTTGCTAGTGACCCTAGTTTTCCTGATGATCAGGCTTGCCCCTCAGAGTCTGCTGAGATGCACTGCTTAGTCTGGGGTCTTCTGGCAGATGGTGAAGTGTACCTAGTTCTCCCAGCTCTCAGACGCAAACTGTGATGTCAGCTGATGGCAGACCATCTCATCCAGTGTCCCCTTGCATCTCAGGGCATGCGTATGACCCAGAAGCGGGCTGCACTGGTGGTGCATTCATGGACCAGTGGTCCTGTGTCGCCAGGCAGTTCAGGGCACAGGCTGAACCCAAACACGAATCACAGGGTCAGCAGTTCATGGCCCACCCAATTCTGTGTCTCCAGTCAGCTCAGGGCATGCACAGGAACCAGACGCATGCTGCACTGGCAGTGATCATGGACCACTTGTGTCTGTGACCTCCTGGAGGTCAGGGCACAAGTAAAGCGCAGAAGCAAACTGCAGTGCCCGCAGTTTGTGGACGGCCTGCTCTAGGACCTCAGGTGGGGCAGGGCACATGCAGGGAGGGCCCAGACACGAGCTCCAGTGTTAGAAGTTCATGGGCCTTCTGGGTCAGGATCTCCTGTCTGCAGTGGGCACATAGAGGGCAAAGACTCAACTACTATAAGATGTTTAGAGGGTAACTGGTAAATGTTGTATTTGAGAACCTGATGGATCCACAGCACCTTATAGTTGGAATGTCACTAAAGCATGGCTCACACCATAGAGTGATGCTTTCCCTTTTTTTGGCTGTTAGGTTTTTGAAGAGCCTTCCATCAGCCTCTTTGCTCTGGAACATTGTGAGGGAAGAGAGTTACATCTGGAGGATGCTGTAAACTCGGTTTTGAACAAGGACCTACATTTTTATACCCAGTCTGTGTGGGTGAAAAGTGGACTGTAAGTACCAGAGAAGAGCATTTCCCGATTGTTTTTTTTTTTTTTTTAATCTGATCATGTTCTTACTGTTTTTATCTTTCAGTGTAGTAACAGTAGTTTAAATAAGAGAAAACAATTCCCACCGTGGGGTAGCATGCAGAGGGCTGGGAAAAGAAGTGCTGTGACCTCATCAAAACATGTCAGAGTAGATCAGCTACATTTCCTTCAGGAGAAATTTTGTTTTTTTTTTTTTGTTTTTTTTTTTTTGTTTTTTCTCCGGTACCGGGAACCGAACTCACGACCTTGCGCTTGCCAGGCAGGCGCTTTTGCCGCTGAGCTAAATCCCCAGCCCCTTCAGGAGAAATTTTGTTAAACCAAAAATTTAAACGGTGAAGGCTTGAAAGACAGACTGTTTTGGTGTACTTTGACAGCATGTTTATTGTACAGCACTTCCCTCTGGTGTACTCATTTTCATATGGCAAGCAGCGGTTCACTTAAGCCTGCCTACCAGTGTTTGTTCATTTAGGTTATCAGAGTGGATCCAGATTGCATGGGGTCTGTACTTTTGCAGTTTGGGAAGCTGCTTTTAGGAAAAAGAATTTGAAATTATTAATACATAAATTAGTATTGACCTTACATGATTATTTATAACAAAAATGGTGAGAAATCTCCATTGGTCATGAGGCTGGAGTGTGTTTGCTTCCTCACAATCTGCCTGTCAGGCCATTTCTGAAGAGTTTGCTATATATATTTGCTTACACCCACCTCGATGCTGCTGGTGCTTTGGGATGAAAACTCAACTTGAAACACAAAACACACAGTCAGTGGTTAATATAAAAATGGCTGTTTTTATTCTCATTAATTGTGTGATAGTCAATTGTTTAAATATGTGGCAATAATCAATAAGAAAGGCACTATAAGTTAAAAAATGAATCAACTGTTAATGGCTTTTTAAATAGTCACATGTATAACAATTTAAATTTTCTTCTGCAAACCATTTCACATGGATAATATTTATTAAAATAAACTGATTTACTCTTTAAGCATAAGATTCTATTTAGTAATTAAGTGCTTTTGAAGTGAATTTTACATCCCTGTTGTTTCACAGCACTCATACATTTTCTCTACATCCTGGAGTGAAATTTAGATTTGATTTACAATTGAAAATTTCTCCTCTTAGTTTTACTCTTTTCTGAAAAACTGGTGCAATTTTAAAACTGATTACTTCTGTTTATTATCTACCTCTGACTTGTTCCTATATGAGAATTGGTAAATGGGTTCAAAGATACTGAAGTCTACCTATAAAGATTTTCCTAGGCTGTGAATGGCTTTACAGGATACCACTTAATGCATATCCAACTATCACAGTGAAAAGTTGTATTTTTTTAAAAAAAACACTTTATGTTGTATTTTTGATATATGAAGTTAATGAAAACCATGCTTAATGCACCATCCTACACAGCTTTTCCACTTGTGGAACTCTTGAAGATCATGATATGATTAAGTAAAGTTACTTAAAATCTTGCCTAGATTTTATAATGGAAACTTCTCTGTCCATTTAAATCTGTGAGGATGGATAGGTAGTTGAGCCTATCTGTGGCCATGTCTGCCTTTGCATGGATCTGATGGTTTATCTTTGTGTAGGCAGATCAAAACCCTGAATTTTTGTCAGAAAAAAATAGGTAATTTTTAAAAAACTACAGACCTAGTTGTAAAAGAATGAATGGAAAACACTGGGTACTTTTAATGAGATTTTCTGTAGTACACCTTTTTCCCTGCTTTCTTGCAGATGGATAGCTTATGAAGGATCCAATTTCTTGGGAAGACAAATCCTACTTGAGCCTAATGAGATCCCAAATTGGACAGCATTCAGTGGCTGGAAAACAATTGGTTCTCTTCGTCCCATGAAGCAGGTAAGGAACAGAGAAACAAAATCCAAAATAGCTTCATTTGTCTTGTAAAAAGGTCATAAGCCAAAGCATGTAAATACTCTCCACTTAATTTAGTTTGCCATTTATGTAGGAGTGGATAAATATGCAGAAATCATAATGGGTTTTGGCCAATTCATAAAATTGTATCTAAGTTTAACACTGGATTTTAGTCCTGGGATCAAAGTTTTATTTGCCAGGTTCACTTTTCATGGAAAGTAACACTGTAAACTCTGTGGCAAACAATGGGAACAAGACTGAACTCTGATCTCTTACTAGCTTTACTTTCTTAGTATTTTGGATTTTTTTTACATACTTATATAATACTCAAGTTTGATCCTGGCAGTTTCATTAAAATAGTATTTATTACACACCTACTGCTTGTCAATCTTCTGTTCAAAAGCTTCCCACTGCACTTAGGATTCGGTCGACGCCCTTCAGTGTGGCCTGTGTAATAAGACTCCCCCTGCTCTTCCAGCTTCTTCTCTCACCTATCTCCTCACTCGCATGGCTGTGGCACATATACCCAGGTGCAGAATGCTGTACCACTCAGGCTGGTAACAAGGCTCTGCCTTGCATAGAATGCTGTTCATCATTTTTTGCTTGGCCGGTCATTCCTTCTGAACTCAATGTGTCAGGTCCTAACAGATAGCTTCTATCCTCTCTCCCAGTCTAAATGGTATCCTGAAAGACCTGATTCTTTTTGTATGGCACATGGTATGTAGTTTATAACCACCTAAGTAACGCTGCACTGGGATTGTTCCCAGTCTGCTGAAAACGTCAAGGCAGTGGCTGTGCATACTTTGCTTACTGCTCTGTCCCTAATACTGGTCACACTATCTGGTACTTTGTAGGAACTCAGGGACTGTTTAAGGAATTAATGCTAAAATGGATAAGTGAATTAAAGCCAAATCAAAGTTGTAAAACAAAATGCAAAAGAGTATATAATCATCAAAAAGCCATAGGCAATATCTGGGTCAGAAAAGGAAAGCAACTGCCTGTGGAGGCCTGGTGGGGGCCTCATAAGAGGCAGAAAATTCAATCAGGTATTCAAGTATGATGGCTGGTGGCTGTGCCATCTAATCTCTTTAGAAGCACTTTCGCACTTGATTCTGACAAAAGTCCTTTGAATAGAAATTATTCCCATTTTCTACTTCCCAAAATAAGGTACAGTGGCTACTTGCCACACCCACAGTGTGTCTGAGGGTGCTGGGCTGAACCCCAGACATCTTCAAGAACCCTGGTGAGTCACCCCTGTATCTCCCTGACAAGCATGCGAGGCAGGTGTAACACCGGGCACTCTCTGGGGCCTCAGTAGCTACCCGCCACACCCACTGTGTGTGGGCAGCTGCTGGGCTGAACCCTGGACATCTTCAGGAACCCTGATGAGCCACTGCTGCTACTCCCTGACCAACATGCGAGACAGGTGGAGCCCCAGGCACCCTCTGGGGCCTCAGTGGCTACTTGCCACACCCATAGTGTGTCTGCAGAAGCTGGGGTGAACCCCAGACATCTTCAGGAACCCCAGTAAGCCCCAGCTGTGACTCCCTAACCAGTGTGCAAGGCAGGTAGAGCCCGGGGCACTCTCTAGGGTCTCAGTGGCCACTTACCACACCCCTGTCATGTCTATAGGTGCTGGGTTGAACCCTAGACAGCTTTAAGAACCCCAGTAAGCTGCTCCGGTGCCAACGCCACTAGTGTGCGAGGAGCATGGAGCCCCGGACAACTTCTGAGGCCTTGGTGGTCACTCCCAGAACAACCTGCACCGCCCCGCTGCCCCAGGAGCTCAGCTGAAATCTGGACAGAGTCAGCAGTCTTGGGGAGTCCAACCTCACCCCTCCCTTGCCAGTGTGGGAAGCAAGCCCCATCCTGGGCAGTATCTGAAGCCTCGGTAACCACGACCTGCATCCCCCCTACTCTTGTGGAAGCTGGGCCAAACCCCAGGCAGCTTTAGGAACTCCAGTGAGCCTACCCTTCTCTTCCCACACACACCTGGGAGCCAACTGAATGCAAGAAAGATTGGGAGCATCTGGGACCCCACCTTGCCACCACTCACCAGCACAGGAGCTGCACTGAGCACTGGGGATCTTCAGACACTCGCCTTGCCACTCACACATAATTGGGAGAGGGAGGCTGCACTCCAGGGAATCTCTGGATGTTCAAAAATGACAACCAAGGAGCAAAGTGCAATCCCAGACCTCCACACCACCCAAAATAAGTCCAGGAGACATCAACACAGAAGAGCCTGGAAGTCATACACCTGAAATTTCTCAAATGATAGCAACTGAAGTAAAGAAAAAACACCATCAGGCCACAGAAGACATCATATCAGTAATAATGTCTCAGGTGAAAAAAGAAATGAGAACAATAATGAAAGAATTGTTCAGCATATCAAAAGACGACAATGATAAGAAAACACAAGAGCATAGACAACTCCTGGAAACCTTGAGTGAACAATATAGAAAACAACTAGAATGCCTGAAACAGATTCAAACAGATATCCAGGAAATTAAAAATGCCATCTAAACCTGCTAAAACCACCTAAACAAAGCTGAAGATAGACTGTCTGACCTTGAAGATAGCATTGCCACTAAGGAACGTGACAGGAGCGATCTCTTAAAAACAAGGAACCAGGAAATAACAATTCAATAACTGCAAGACAAAACCAAGAAAAGCAATGTCAGATTAATAGGTACCAATGAAACAGCAGGTATCAACACAAATCACATAAAAAGACTTATTTGCATAAATAATTCCGGAAAATTTCCCAGGCATGGGAAAAGAATCAGACATAAAGACAAGTAAAGCATACAGAACTCCAGTTAATCATAATCAAAATAAATCTAGACCCAGACATATAGTGATAAAGATCCCAGAAATTCAACAAAAGATCAGAATATTAAAAGCCGTTAGAGAAAAGAAACAGATCACCTATAAAGGACAGCCCATGAGAATCACGGCACATTTCTCAACTCAAACCATCAAGGTAAGAAGAGCTTGGAGTGAAGCATTTCAGGTATTGAAAGAAAACTTACAACCCAGATTGATGTACCCCGCAAAAGTATTCTTCAAAATTAATGGAGAAATAAAATATTTTCATGATAAAGAACAACTGAAGAAATTCCTGAGTGCCGAACAAATCCTATAAAGAGTACTAAAAGATATTCTAGAATGAGATAAAACAGACCACAACTTCAAGAACAACAACAGAAAGGAACCAACAAGCAGTGCAAGCAATTAAACAGAGGAAGAAAAGAGGATCCAACAGCAGGAAAATAACATGACAAAGATAAGCCAGTACATATCAGTTATAACCATCAATGTAAATGATCTCAATGCACCGACCAAAAGAAAACTAGCAGAGTGGATCAAGAAACAAAATCCAACTGTATGCTGTATACAAGAAACACATTTAACTCAAAAAGAAATTCATAGACTGAAAATTAAAGGATGGAAAACAATACTCCATGCAACAGGAACCCAGAAAAAAGTGGGTGTAGCTATTCTGTTTGCAGACAATGTGAACTTCAAACCAAGAACAATTAAAAGAGATAAAGAAGGTCACTACATACTTGTGAGGGGAAAGCTTCAAGAGAAAGAGATAACAATCATAAACACCTATGCACCAAATATAGAAGCACCCAACTATGTAAGACAAATTTTAACAGACATGAGAAGTGAAGTAAGGAGCAACACAATCATAGCAGGGGACTTTAACATATCATTGTCACAAAGAGATAGATGAACTAGACAAAAAATCGGGAAAGAAATAACAGAACTTAACCAAACTTGTGAACATATGAACTTAGTAGACCTTTACAGAGCGTTACACCCAACAGCATCAAAATATACATTCTTCTCAGCTGCACATGGGATGTTCTCTAAAATACACCACATGCTAGTACAAAGAACATGTTTAAGTAAATGCAAAGGAATTTAAATTATCCCATGTATACTGTCAGACCGTAGTGCAATGAAACTGGAAATTAAAAAGAAACAAAAACTCCATGAACTGTTGGAAATTAAATAACATCATCCTGAACAACCAATGGTCACAGATGAAATTAAAGTAGACATTAAACACTATTTATAATCAAACGAAAATGTACGTACAACCTACAGGAATCTGTGGGATGCAATGAAAGCAGTCCTCAGAGGAAAATTTATAGCAGTGAATTTCCACTTCAGGAAAACAGAACAAGCACAAATAAACACTCTTATGCTGCACTTCAAGCTCTTAGAAAAAGAAGAGCAAGTGAAACTCAAAACCCAAGAAGACAGGAAATCCTAAAGCTCAGGGCAAAAATCAACGCAAAGGAAACTAAAAGAACAATACAAACAATTAATGAATTCAAGAGTTGGTTCTTTGATGAAATAAACCCCTAGCCAACTTTATTTAAAAAAGCAAAGAAAGGAGCTGGGGGTTTAGCTCAGTGGCAAAAGCGCCTGCCTGGCATGCGCAAGGTCGTGAGTTCGGTTCCCGGTACCGGAGAAAAACCAAAAAAAAAAAAAAAAAAAAAAAAGCAAAGAAAAAACTGAAATACATGCAATAAGGAATGAAAGAAGTGAAATGACTACAGATCCTAAAAAATTCAGAAGATCATCAATATCTATTTCAAAAATCTTTAGTCTCATAGGATGGAAAACACAGAGGACATGGACAGATTTTTAGATACATATGAATTATCAAAGCTGAATCAAGAAGATATAAAAATTCCTGAATAACTCAGTATCAGTCAGTGAAATGGAGAATGTAATAAAAAACTTGCCAATGAAGAAAAGCCCAGGTCCTGATCAATTCAGAGCAGAATTCTACAAGAAATTTAGAGAAGATTTAACACCAATTCTTCTCAAACTTTTTAATGAAACTGAAATGGAAGGAATTCTCCCTGGACACAAGTATTATCCTGACACCAACACCAGAGAAAGACCCAACCAAAAAAAGAGAAGTACAGGCCAAGCTCCCTAATGAATATAGATGCAAAAATTCTCAATAAAATACTAGCAAACAGAATACAACAATTCATCAAGAAGATTATACACCATGACCAAGTGAGATTCATCCCAGGAATGCAGGGATGGTTCAGTATACACAAATCAATTAATGTAACACACCATGTCAATAGAGCCAAAGACAAAAATCACATGATCATCTCTATTCATGCAGAAAAAGCCTTTGATAAAGTCCAACACTCACTCATGATAAAAACCCTACAGAAAATAGGAATAGATGGCCTTTACCTCAAGCTGATCAAGGCCATCTATGATAAATCAACAGCTAACATCATACTACATGGTCAAAAATTGAAAGCTTTCACATTAAAATCATGAACAAGACAAGGATGTCCACTGTCACCACTCTTATTCAATATAGTTCTGCAAATATTAGCTAGATCAATTGGACAAGAGAGAGATATTAAAGGAATAAGGATAGGAAAGGAAGAAGTAAAATTATCATTATTCACAGATAACATGCTACTCTACATAGAAGACCCCAAAAACTCCACCAAAAGGCTTATGGATTTAATAACCAAATTCTGTAGCATACCTGGATAAGAAGTTAACACCCAAGAATCAAAATGCTACACAAAAATGTGTAGCATTCCTGTACACAAGCAACAAACAGACTGAGAGAGAAATTAGGGAAACCATACCTTTCACAATAGTATCTAAAAAGATGAAATATTTAGGAATCAGTCTAACAAAAGTAGTAAAAGATCTATATAGTGAAAATTATAGTGCTCTGAAAAAAGAGATCAAAGAGGGTATCAAAAAATGGAAAGATATTCCTTGCTCATGGATAGGAAGAAACAACATTGTGAAAATAGCCATGCTCCCAAAATTGTTGTAAAGATTCAATGCAATTCCAATTAAAATACCATTAGTATACCTCAAAGATCTATAGAAAGCATTCCTAAAATTCATTTGCACCAGAAGCCTAAAATAGCAAAAGCAACGTTGGGCAACAAAGGAAAGGCAGGAGGCATCACAATTCCTGACTTGAAATTATATTACAAATCTGTGATAAAATCAGCATGGTACTGCACAAAAACAGACCTGAAGATCAAGGGAACACATTAGAAGATATAGACACAACTATAGGTCATATAAAGAATTCAAAAAAAAAAAAAAAAATCAGGCCCCCCAAATTCAAAGACCCAATCCAAAAATGGCATCTGAGATGAATACACACTTCTCAAATGAAGAAACTAATGGCGAATAAATACATGAAAAAATGTTCAACATCATTAGTCATTTGAGAAATGCAAATTAAAACACTGAGATTCTATCTCACCCCAGAAAGAATGGCTATCATCAAGAAATCAACCAATAACAAATGCTGGAGAGGCTGTGGGGATAAAGGAACCCTACTCCACTACTGGTGGGAGTATAGAGTGGTGAAACCACTGTGGAAATCAGTTTGGAGATTCCTCACAAAACCAGGATTAGAAGTTCCCTTTAACCCAGCTATTCCCCTTCTGGGTAGTTTCCCAGAAGAATTAAAACCATCATGCCACAGCGATATATATGCACCCATGTTTACAGCAGCACAATTTGTTATAGATGAATCTCAGAAACAACCCAAATGCTCATCCACTGAGGAATGGATAAAAAAGCTGTGGTATTTTTATGCAATGAAGTATTACTCAGCTATAAAAAAAGAGAAACGAGACTTTTATAGGTAAGTGGATGCAACTACACACCATACTCCTAACTGAAATAAATCGGACCCACATGTGTAAATATCATATTATCTCCCTGGTGTAAGAACCTGAGGAAAAAACTCAAAACGTACAATAGATGATGGGAAAGGGAAAGAAATTGCTCAGAGGAATGAATGACTAGGATGAGGAAAAGAAGAAAAAAGAAAGGAAGGCAAAATATATATACATATATATGAATAGCTGCAATAACTGTTGCTGATGTCTGATGGTATATTGAAAGGAACAGTTAATGCTTAAAATTTTTTATGTTCGGACCAATTTTGCATGCTTCTATCTGGTAATCTGAGCAACTGATCTGAAGTTAACAATATGCAATGGAACTACCATGGTGAATTCCTACCATCTTGTCTAGTGAAACTCTCTATTTTCTCTAATGTTTTACCTAATAATTATTTTCTTATTCTCTTTAATGGTTTGAACAATCTTCCATTCTTACATCTGGTAATCTCAGCAATGTAGTTGAAGATAACAATATGTATTGTAACAACCACTGTTAATTCGTATTATTTTGTCTTGAAACCCTGTATCACTTTAAATGTTCTTGCTTTGGTTTGTTTATGTTTGTTATGCTGATACGCTGCTATTTTTTTTTTCTCATTTACTACTCTTTAAAATAAAACAAAAAAAAAAATAAAGCACAGAGATAAAGCACACTGATAAAAGCAACTCACGATAGACTCAACATTTTAACTTAAATCTATTATGTTCTAAAATCTGTGGTCTTAAGCAATCAAGCTTTACTTTCCTTCAAAATATGATCAGCAGATACAGGGTGATACCATATATTCCAGGCAAGAAGTGGAGTGTGTAGCAGAGTGACTATAAGTGCTGAGACACTGATGTGCCAACCTGACAGATTATTAAATTAAAAATTCACTGATGGCCTTCTCTTGCTCTCTCTCTCTCTCTCTCTCTCACACACACACACACACACACACACACACACACACACCATGCTCATTCACACACTCTTGCATTATCTTGGTTCAGATGCCATATGCAAGCTGTGTGATTTGGGCAAATCACTTTTCTTGGCACGTTAGGTTTCTCACTGGTGAAACAGTGACCACTGCTTACATCTCTTCGTGCAGATTAAATAATGTATGCAGAGGTTCTCCCACACTACTTTACAGTGCTACTATGCCAATACATGTATTTTGAAAGATTTTTTTTCATGTTGCCCTTTGAGAGTCAAACGTGCTCTAATGAGGCACACCAAAACATCAGTGACTTTCCTGGCACAAAGTGTGTGGTCGAGGATCTCATGACCTGTGCATCTTGCTCTCAATCCCTGGGATGATGGATAACCCCACTAAAAAGCCACAGGGAACAGCAGGGTAGAAGTAGGAAATCAGTTGAGCTGATAAGAACTTTAGCTTTTACCAACTACATGATTATTTAATCCTGTTTCAAAAGCTTTAGTAGCCAAACTTAGCAGTAAGTATTTTTGTGTGTGCCCCCTACAAAGACTAGGCAGTTTTGAGTGGTGACTCCCTGCTGTGCTAGAAGGAAGTCCCCTCCCCACTGCTGAGCATCCTGAGAGAAAGAATGACACTAACCTGTAATTTTACAAGGAAGATTTTTGACAATAAAAATGATTCTTCTGGTGCTGTGCTTTAGGAACTCCTGATTCCTACTCTGATTAAACATTTAATTTCAAAATCATGTTTTGATAGGTTATTTTCCTTGGTGTTCACCTCGGCCAAAGCTTTAACACTGAGCAAAGGAATTTGGGCTTCTAAACTAGTGATTTGTGGGTTACATACATTTAACTTTTTGGGTAAGCATATTAGTACTGCTTTTAGTTCATATTCTTGTTTAGAAACTCAGCAGTAATGAAAATGTACTCCTCTTTGAGGTTGAGAATTAGGAAGTCACTAAGGTACTTGTAATACACATCTGTGTTTTTAAGTATAATTACAGTGGAGTCAGACTACAAATGTGTAATAAGGGTAATAAGTACCCTGCTTGATTTAATTGATTAAAACTGTGATGTTTAGTCCTAAAGTAACTGGAATTCTGTCATCAGTGAAGGTCATATCTGTGTTCTTATATGTACATGGCAGTGAAATTGTAATAAAGACATACTGAAGCAAGAATCAGTAATAGCCGTAGTAGAGGACCACGCTGAATTACAGAATTTGAAGTGCATTTTGGGTTGCGTTATGAATATGGAAGTAGTGGTTTGAAGAATTTAAAACATTTTGCCAGTAAAGGCTTTGCTCACCAACTTTAAATGACCAAATAATTTGCCTTCCTATTTGCTCATTTAAGTGCTCAGAATGCTTATTTCATTAGGAATGCTAGACATGGTAACAGTTTATCAAAATCCAACTGGCTTCATGTTGATGTGTCATACATTTCAAAAATATGGTCAACCATACCATAGTGCTTAAGTCTCAGGGTAAAAGTATGTTACTAAGTACCACACTTTCATTACTTAGCCAAGGTTCTAGTTTCAGGGTGTTCTGTTTTTATTACCTTGAAGATAGAGGCCTAAATCATGGTATTCAAGAAGTGGTTTCTGTTGAGCCCCGCCTTTTCATTCTTTCTCACACTGCCAGTGGTTGAATCTGTCTTATTTCCTTTGTCTTTCAAGTAATTAGCACTGGGTTGGGGATATAGCTCATTGGTAAAGTACTTGCCTAGTGTATGAGAGGCCTTGGGTTCAATCCTCAGCAACGAAAAAAAAGTTGCATATTTCTATACAGGCCTTAGCCATCCTAGTTAGGGGGAAGGTTTTTGGTGCAAACAAATATGAATCCACACCTGTGTTAATTTCATTTGTAAAGCTAGGTCCATAATTATAAACTGAAGTGCTGAATGCTTCACCACCATCCCCTTGCTATGCAGAGTTCTAGTGAATGAAAGAATTACCTTTGACGCTTTCAAAAGGGGGTTTCTTACAAAATATGAATGAATAATAAATCTTTGCACTTAGTTGTCTAAGGCTTTATTGACAGAAAATATTTATACGTAACTAGCTAAAAGAAGTAAAAGTGGAACTATGTAAATAAGCTCATCTCCTCCCAGCTTTCCTTTTGGGAAGGATTATTTCCACATTGGAAAGTTTATTGGTAAATGCCTCTTTCTTCTGTCACAGCCTGCAGTGTATATCAGAATAAAGAACCGAGCCCAGAATGAGTACCTGACAGTCACTGGAAATCCAGCTGACACAAGGGCAGTGTCTGTATGCATCTCTCCCTACAGTGGAAAGAACACTCAGATCTGGCACTACTGTCGGGGACTCTTTAAATCTAAGGTACTCTACTTCTTGATGTTTTGTATTTTTATTTTGGAAAGTGAATTCTTGCCAAATAACTGGCATAAATAAAATAATGTGACTTCCTAGGTACTAAAGCATTTAAGTAAAATGGACTAAGATAATTCTTCGATCTAGAAAATTCAATTTTAAGTAAAAACTAAGGTTATCACATACGATAGATGTGCTTAAGTAAAATTCTTTAAACCAGTGATGTAAGTCACTGGATCTGAATTAGGACAACAAGCTTGAGACATTCCTCACTTGAAGAACAGACAGGATTAGCTGTCTGTATGGTTCCTAAAATGTTAAAACCTTTCTGTTTTCAAAATATACAATAAAGTAGTAGTAGAAGAAAGAAGCTATTACTGGAAAAAGCTTAGAAAATGAGAATTAGGTTTGTTTTTTCTGTCTCTTCCATTATGCTTAATGTTATGGGGGATAAGCTACTGTTTTGAAAAAGATATTAAAACTACATTTTAGTGTATCACCAATTTATCTACTTCTCATGCTTCAAAAAATGACAAGTATTTAAAAGTAATAATTGTCTGGGTATCTTTAGCACATCACAGGGCATTTTTATAGAAAACTAAGCTACACATAATCTGTCTTAAGTTAATAGGGTCTTAACATTTAACTCCATTTCAACAAATTTTCATTGAAAATCTGTTGTCAGATGTTCATGTCTTTTTAACAAGTACAAGCAGAACATAGTGGTGCATGCCTATAATCTTAGCACTCTGAGTGGCTGAGGCAGGAGGATTACAAATTAGAGCCCAAACTGGGCAAGTTAATGACATTACAAGAGCCTGTCTCAAAAAATAAGTAAATAAAAGTGCTGGGGGTATAGCTTAGTGCAAAGGCCCTGAATTCAATTCCCAGTACCTCAATTAATTAAAAAATACAGGTATTTTTGGCCTCTAGTTCAGTTTCCATACCATCTCTCCTCAGCTATAAAGATTTTAAAAGAAAGTTTGTTAAGACACAGCCAGCTAATGTCTATGATTTGTTCACCTGAAAGAAAAGGGGCCCATTCAGCTGACTTTAGCAAGTACAGTGCACTGCTGTTACCTTTCCAGGCCAGTGATACATGTCTTGATGTGATTGGCGGTCGGGACACACCTGGTGCCAAGGTGGCCCTACGGACTGAACATGGACAGTCCAGGCAGAAGTGGAGACTCAATAAAAACGGAACTATCAGCTCTTATCTCAGTGATCAGCTTGTCCTTGACGTTAAAGGTGAGCCTCGGATAAAGCACAATGCTGCATTCCTGGATATCAATTCAAGTTTCAGTCCTCCTCTTTATGGTGAAGGACAGCCTGATTTTATGTAAGAGACGTCAGTTTTAATTATTCTTGGAAAAAGTTAAGACGTACATTTTTACAAACCAAACAGTAGGTATACAGATCAAGCAGAAAAAGTCCAATAATAAAGTATGAGGTCATTTTTTGTACATTAGTAAAGTTATAAAATTTTCATTTGCAACTGTAATTTTCATGAACTCTGAGAACAAGTCTTAATTAGAGGCATCATAACCATAAAATGAAATGTCATCTGTTTCATAGAAAGAAGCATCTTTTTTTTTGCCTTGAATTGCGATGGTCCTTAAAAACCCTCAGTGAAAATTTATGGAAGGTATCAATTAACCGTGGTTTGAATTAGGAGTGGTCAGGGCCATTGTTATTCATGGCTTTTGCTTTAATTGGGTTGGTCACACCACTGTTGATGCAGAAACAGAAACACAGTGCCTGACATCGAGCCAGAGCTCTTCGGGGCAGTCTGTTCTGAAGTCTGGCACCATCGGGGCACAGAGCTTCTATAACCATGTGTTATGCCTTTTAATTCTTCAGTCTGAGTCACAGTAAAGGTCCACCTGGAGGTGACAATGTTTCAGACAACTCTGCAAATGACATTAATCTACTTTAAAAAGTGGGCTGAACAAGTTTGTGAAAACTTGAAATTGCTAAACACCAGTGTGAACAAATGTTTTTTTCTGAAATTTCTACTTTAGGAGGAAATTATTATGACAAGACGCATGTAATTGTAAATCAGACCCTGGAAGGACAGGAAACACAGAAATGGGACATTGAAATACTGTGAGAAAATCAGCACCCTTAGAAGGAGCAAAAGAACCTCAGCCTCCCTCATTGTCTTAGGCATTTGGAAAAGAAGCTACTGTGTCCTCACCTGCTGGAACCCTAAGCAGAATGAATTTTTTCCCCAATCTCCAATACTATTGCTCTTCAACCACTGAAAAGTTCAAAATGACTCTTGCCAATTAAGAATTCCTATGAAGCAAATATTATTTCTAAAAAAGGTTTTATTCAGATGGATCCCAGTAGTGGTGAGCAAGTGTCCTGAATTCTATATTTTCTCTCCTACCCACCAAACATGAATCCTGTATCTGATGACTCTTTACAGGACAGGGGTGACACTATCACCTGTATTGGTTATCAGTACCTTCATGCTGGTTACTTCTACGAGTGTACAGGGAAACAAACTCTCCTAAGTCATCATTCTGTTACAAAGATTAATAATTTTTAATATCTGAAAACATTTAATAAGCCTGTTAAGCTGCTGTTGTATTAAGTAAGCCTTCAAGTTTCTATACTGAAGCTTTTATAACTGAAGCATCCCATAAGTACTTAAACAGTACTTTTAACTGACTCTAGAGAGGGACTGCTGCAATATCAGGAGTATTTTATGTGGCCATTCTTCACTCAAAACAAACAAACAAAAAACATATAAATAAACCTACAGTGCCAACTTCTAAAGTTACAATCTAATGTTAACAAAGATACCCCTCTAGGCAGCTAGACCCTTAACAGTAGCTCCTATCCTGGTGCTAAGACCTTGTCCTAGATTTTGCCTGATTCGCCCTTAAGGCAAAGTGTTTAGAAAGACGGTGTTATGTAAGAATAGTCAGATTTTTTTTTTTTTTTTTGGTCTGGAGAAGTAAAAGGAAATGCCAAACACGCAAATTAAAACAAAGTAGTTTGAGCTTTGACCTTAACGTCTTACCCTTAGAGTAAAGGTGCAATGATTTCTGTACTTAAGGACACAAAATTCAGTTTCCATTCTCATTTTTTAGAACTCACATTGAAACAAAATCAGGTAGGAAATCATCTCTGACTTGGTAATCTAAATACTACCTTGAATAGCACAATTTACAAGTATTTTTCCCTCGAGTTGTATTTAAACTTACCTTGAGACAGCTGTTCCTTTCATCCACCTATTTTTGCCAGAAGGCAGGAAAATGTTCTATTTTTATATAGAAAAATTAAAATATCCAGTGATATTTTAAAATCAACCTTTATGCACTTTAGAATATAAAATAACAGTGAATAGTTTAAACTCAAAGAGGCCACTAGTTTGAGTATTTTTATAGGCTTGGTATTTTCATGTAAATACTGGTTGTCTCCCTCCTCACCCTTTCAATCTCAGGCTCTTTACCTTTTAAGCAGCATCTGAAACTCCCTTACATCCCCAGATGTTGAATGCCTCCCCTCAAGCATGTGGTGGTATTAAATGAAACTCATGTTACATGGAAAACTATTTTACTGGGGGGCTTGCATATACATAAAAGGTATGTATATTATCATTGTGAAAAACCAACTTAAAAAATTGTTCACAAGTTTTCGAGAGCCAAAGAAGCTCTATAAAGAAGTTGTTAGTCCAAAGAACAAAGACAAAGCCAGGTTGATGACATTCAATTCTACAAGCCACATTTATTGGAGTTGTGCCTATTCTACCACACTGGACTAAATAAACTTTCAGAAGCATGGTTTGGTCACATTTTGGGACATCTAGTACTTGTAGTTTTTTCTTATGTGCTCATTAGTACAAATATGTCTCACAACAATAGACACAGTGAGAGATAAGGATGGTGACCTTCTCTTTTTGGGTTATGTGCATAGCCGTGTCTTAGTGGGTGGACTCAAAACAACAGTAACTACCTAGCACATCTTCCCCTTAAAAAAAACTAAGCATATAAAGTAGCAACTGTTTGCTTGTGGAAAGGCACTAAACTACTTGGATTAAACATTCCGTCCAGAGGGACAATACCAAGTTCTCTTTTTCCTCATCTGTAGTTAGTTTCAGGTTCTTGACAGAAATAGCTGAACTGTTCCAAATTTGCTTCAGTGCATCCACATGTGATAAAGGAAACCGAAGTCCACAAGGCTGAAAGGGGTGAGTCAAAAAACAAACTAATGTCACTGAAGTAGCATTTTCATAACAACCCCCCCACAATTCTCAACACATTCTTGATGTCCAGCATAACTATTTTAGATAAACTATTTATACAGAGTTGCCAATATCCACATGATGCTTGCACTTCATGAAAAATATTCTGATTTAGGTAGTAAGAGATACTAGTCATTTGCAATTAATGTTTTAAAACTGGTCAATGTTAAGGGGCTGGGGATTTAGCTCAGCGGCACAGTGCCTGCCTGGTAAGCGCAAGGTCATGGGTTTGATTCCCGGTACCAGAAAAAAAACAAAAAAAACTCGTCAACGTGTATCACAGAATTGTCTGATTTAATCGCCCCTTTACAAGGACTCTATCAATCACGTGAAATGTAAGTCCACATTGCAGCCATAAAAAAGCATATTGCCTGTAAATAAAATTTTTCCCAGCTAGTGCCCCAATTACAGGAAAAACATTTTTCTCAGTTGCAACAAACCTTTGTTTCCTCATTTCCCATCATGTGTATCTCTCTCCTATTCTTTAAAGAATGATAGATGTAAACCATCTTTTCTTGCGCTTCATCCTTTTAAGCAAAAAAAAAAACCAAAATTGTGGGCTTTAATACCAGGCAGATTTTCCAACAGGTCAATAGCAAGAAAAAAATCTCAAAGTTTTGGTGCCCAGTGAAATTTACTGAATGCTGTAAGGAATCCTCAAAGTCCCATGGGTGTACATATTGTACATACTTCCTCAGTCATCAAGATTAGTACCTGTATGTAGTACTTGAAGTCACTTTTTTAAAAGGCAGTATCTTGATTTATATACCAGCTTACTGACTGGTAAGGTTACAGTTGTTTCTATCTGTACTTTATCATCCAAAATTGGCAATTTATAGAGTGATTAACTGAGGGGCAATACCAGCTGTGTGATAAAGAGGTCAAATGATTTCTACCTCATAGGTTATCTCTTCTAGAAACTTCAGTTATTCCATGTCACGTCTTTGACAATGGCCAAAAATCCTCGGCCTTACGCACCGTCTTAAACTGACTAGTTATCAGAGTAACTAGGATATATTTTCTAAAGTAGAAATATGTACTTTTGAGATGTTATGTGTCAAATGTATCCAGGTCTGACCCTGAAGGCTGGAACCGTCTGATTAAGAAGACACGTAAATGCCCCTTCTGCTCAGTCTTTCAATGGGTACCTCCAAAGACAGCTGATTATAAGGAATAAAGTATGGGATAGTTCTCAAAATTCTTAGTCTGATACAGAGCTCTGAAAACCCATAAACACAGACTCTAACCCAACTCAGATGAAGTCAGTAATTTATCAAAGGTTTCCAGTTGATTCCATGATCAATTACCCAGGGTAGGGAATCACTAGGTGGGGTAGTAAAGTTACAGAATATAGATTCTGATTGCCATGATCTACAGAATAGGTTTTAGTAGAAGAATCAATGAAACCACACAAAAATAGATCTGTGTACTGTAGAAGATCAAAGGGGGAGTAAGGCAGGGATTCTTGCAGACAGGCCTGCAGCTGTCTAAGCAAGGGCAGTGTGGCCTGCAGCAGAATGAGAAGCCAAGACCAGATCCATATTTATACAAGGGGAATGAAAGAGGGTCTGTGGGGATGACAGCAAGCCTTAAAATACCTAACAGGCAGGAAAGTCTAACACTGTGAGATCAGGGCATTATGTGACCACTAAGGAACACGGATTCCTAAGGGAAAATGGCAGGGAACAGTGGTTCCTCTGGTAACCTGATGCCTGTGCTGGAAATACCCCGAGAACAGAGGAAACCTTCTCTTCTAGATACTCACAGGTCGATTCTCATCTGGCCCTACTGTGAGGATGATGTGGTCTTTAAATTGCAGTCTCACTGTGCTGTCCAACCTTGGCAACTTCCCACCTAGAAAACCCCAAAGAAAAGCCCACTATCAAAAACAGAAAGCAACAGATACAAGTATTTAGGAAACAGCAAACCTGTAGACAAATCCAGATGTGGAATGTCCTCTCCTACTCAGATATTTGCTTCCTCCAATTCTGTGATATTAAAAGTGTAGTAGTTCACATCCTTGTGAAGCTCACTGTTACAGTGAGGACAGACATATAATTAGATAACAATATAAGTTTGTGAGAACATTAAATAGGTACAAATACTGTTGAACTGTAATAACTATTTCAACTGAGGACTGTGTTGTCTTAACAGAGCATACACTTTTCCAGTTTCTATCCTTTATCAGCTTCTTCACACCCTGGATCCTATAGGAACTACCAACTTCAAATTGCACCACCCCATCAATTCCTAGCTGTGTGACCCTGGCACATCTGGTGTGGGTAGGTCAAGCAAATTGTCCTATAAAAGCAATCCAATACAGTTCGTGAAAAAAAAAAAAAAAAGAAAAAACTCTTTCCTAAAGTGGATTTGATAAAAAAAAAAAAAGAAAAAAAAAGCATCCACTAAAAACCTACTATACTTAAAGATCAGAGACAACCCTGACAGTCTTCTTTTTCACCTAATGACACATTTTACCCATCCAGGCCTTAGATCTAATGAGAGTATTTCAGTGTTCAAGTTCTTAAGATTATGAATAGCAAAGTACCCAAAAGTGTACATATTTCTTACCCAAAAGACAGGATGTTTATTCTCCATCATGCTGGAATATACGCATTCTCTACAAGTGACCACTAAGGTGTTGGACACTGACTGCAACAGCTCCACTCCAACTACACACACTAAGGGTAGATGTAGGTCCACATTACAACTAAAATGCTGCTTTCTACCTACACAGAAAGTACCCTAGCTAAGAAAGTCTCAAGTATCCCCACCAGCCCCAACCACCTAGAGGTAAATAGCAAGCCCCACCTGGTGCTGATAGCTCTGTTCCATCTCCTACATAGTAAGGGGGAAGTCTATGTGTAACAAAATCCTTCTTCATGTCTGATGAAAGCAGTTCTTTAGTGCCCTCCAGCCGTTCTGCAAGAGTCCTCAGAAAGCCATTTAATCTTCTTGTTGCAACAGGTGTTTCCACTTGCTAGAAACAGAAATGAGCACAAGCCTGGACCCCAGGTGGATGTGCTACCAACCGCAGTCTCCACAGTAACCTGCTGAACCTAATACCCACCACACACTCTAGACCTGAATCTGTGTCATTATGGGGCAGGGAAGGGAAGGACACCACCAGGACCTTAGAAACACTATTCTATTGCTTCTTGAAACCACTGCCGATCTTTTTCTTATGAAAAAGATCCATTTTCAAGATTATGCCTGAAAAGAAAGGGGGTATCCTTGGAAATACAGCACAACCTGAGCTCTTGGCCTTTAGAAATCAAGTCACTATTATAAGGTGACTGTTTCAGTGACCTTTGCTCTACTCAGCACTAATTCACCTATCTTTTCAAAACTAACCCAACAGAACTTCTACTTCAAAGTGCAACAGGACAGTAAAGTCAAGGAACACACCAACACTGAGGATCTCCAATGGGTGTCTTCCCCAGCAATGTGATGTGTGCTAAGTCTGTAGTTCTATACAACTGTTTATTCAGCTAACATTCCCACAGTGCCTGCTACTAGTATTCTGAAATAAAGAGCTGTTGGGTGGTGACAACTACCACTCTCTGAACAACCAGCTAACAGGCAGCACTGTGTTCTCTCTGCTGGTCCTAAAGGACAGCACAGCAGACAAGCGAGGCTCATCTGGGCAGAAGTCCCAGCGTCCCCAGGTGGGGCTTTCATTGGCTTGGGCTGAAGCTGCACCTTCATGTCTACCTGCCTTTCCTCCTTACCATGAGCAGCTGCCGGGGTATTCCACTCCGTAACTCCACATCTTCCTTTGCAGCATCAAACACAAGCCCCGAAATGGTGTCCAAAAGGAAATCTGCCCATGAACTAGAACATGCACCAAGAGAGAGAACAGTAAGTGCATACAAAATATACATAAAATACCTACTAGTAAACACTCATTGTAGGATCCAGAAAAAATATTTTATGCAATAAACCCAATAGGAATATATTTAGGGTAACTGAAAGATCTCTGTACTATGCAATTATTTGAACAGTTAAATGTTACATTTTCTTTTGTGGAAAACTACTCCTTACTTAAAAAACAAGTCTACCAACTTCAGTTTTAAAAAATTGATTTCTGGCAACAGTTGCACTGGGATAGAAGCCACTGGGTAAGAGCCACTAGGAATGAGCACCAGTGTTTGATGACCTGTGCCTCAGGCAGTGAGAACTGCTTCTTTCCCACCATGTGCCGGTGTGAGTCACGCTCTGTGGCGCGGCTCTCTTTAAACATTTCCTAGCTTGTTTCAAATTTTTCTGTGCCCCCAACAGATTTTGTTTTTTTTTTTTTTTTTTTGGTTTTTCTCCAGTACCAGGAACCGAACTCATGACCTTGCGCTTGCCAGGCAGGCGCTTTTGCCGCTGAGCTAAATCCCCAGCCCCCCAGCAGATTTTGAATTGCTAGCTGTGTGCCAAATGGAAGTTCACAGTGTGACTTTCTTGTCACTCTGTAAGGAAAATGAACACTTTTCTGCTTCCATTCTGGGTAAGAGGCAAAGGAAGACAAAAGCCACCTGAGACACACTTTCCCCAAGGCATCCACTCTCTGGTGGCCTCACTGCTTTCTGACTTTAAGACACTTCTAAGCTCACATCTTTTATTGAACTTGAACCTGGACCTCTCAGCAGCATAAAATACCCACTTTGAATAGTAGTAGATGGAAATCGAAGGCCACACCTCATTACAGAATTTAATGGCAGTTAAACTGTACTCTATACTCTTTTAAGAGAACATATCTCAGAAGACTTAAGAGAATTCAAGAGTAAAACCTCTTGAAGGGTTCATTTAGGTAAAACAGCCAGTTAGCGTACTGCTGCCCCACACTACTTCACAGCAGAAGCAAAAGCTACTGGGTTTAATGAAACAGGAGGTGAAGTAACTGATGATGGATGACTTAAGATGAGCCTCTACTGAGAGTATACACAAGCTCAGGGAAAGAAGAAAAACCAATTCTAGAAAACCAGATGGTGACAGTGCTGGGACGAAGAGAAGCAGAGAGAAGGAGCAAACAGTAGCTGAGTTATAGTGATGGACATCGGAGGATGCACAGGACGAAACTATGCGGCTGCTAAGGTCCAGAGCGGATGTGGCCACAGAATGGACTTCTGGTTCCAGACTCTGTGACCTGGCCCTTTTACAGTTCCTCTGTCTCATTCCTTCAAGTGCCCCTATTCTTTTTAAAGCAGCCTCAGACTTTGTTTCTCATTTGCCAAGGAACCAAACTAGCCACAGTAACAAAAGGCATTTTTCAGTATGGAAGGCCATTCCTCAGCCTTCTGGCTAAAATCATGTGTAGTATCTGCTCTTCTCAGTTTAATATCTGACCACAATACACTAAATGGACTTTTGGAGCTGGGAGATGGAATAGAAACTTGCTCCGTCCACTCCAGGCATCAACCTGGTATTGCAGTACCTCCAGGAATGGTGCAAAAAACAAAACAAAACAAAACAAAAAACCCAAAATGGAAGCCTTATTAGTTTTATTAAACTTTATCTTTCTACTTGTGGGTACTTCTACTTGGTCCTTTATCTTCTAACCACTGGTCAAACTCCAGGTAGTTCCTCCATTATGTCTGTTAAACACGGGTAAATCGCACCCTAACAACTCAGTTGAGGAAGAACAGGTATGTGTACTAACTTGTTTTGCAAGTTATAGCTTTGAAAGTAGGAGGGAAACTGCTGTCCCTTGGACTTGGCATGACCTCTCCTATCCTGATCTTCTGACCCACCTTTATTTGTTCAACCTGGAGACTCCTCAGCTTTAGTGTCAGGTCATTTCTGAAACCCTCCTCGATGCCACAGCTTGGCTTAGTATGCTTCAAGAGTTTCCATGTAACCCTAGAGCAGAGTTTATCACACTGGCAATTGCTTACATATCTACCTCCTGCTCCTACCACTATTTCCAAAGCATAAGCTCTCCCAGAGCCCCCTGAAAATGTAACTGCAGACATCCTGTAACTAGTAGTACTCAGTGCATGCCTGAAGGGTATGCTGACCAGAAAACGTGATCTGGGTCAGCAAGGTCGCTACACTGTGGGAATAGCTCATACACAAGTGCCACCCAGTTCTTCTCATGATTTTTGTGTGTGTGTGTGTGTGTGTGTGGTACCGAGAATCAAACTCAGGACCTTGCACTTGCCAGGCAGGTGATGTGCTGCTGCGCTATCTCCCCAGCCTCTTATCATGATGTTAATGAACTGCGATCTCTGACTTTAGCTCCCACTGTTCCTCCTTTTCCTACTTCAATTTTATGGGCTACAAAAACTGGATATTAAGAGCGAGTTTCAAATGCTCCAGAGTTTCTGTTTGGGGATGTTGAAAACGCTTCAAAACAGAGCAGTGATTATTGTACAATGATATGGATATAGTCAAAACCAACTCAACTGCACACTCACAACGACAGTCTGTTATGCAAGATACAGATACATGGTGAAATTTTTTTTAAAAAGAAGGAAAGAATACAGGCTCAGCCTGGCAGACTAAAATACTGATATACCCACAGCTACGGTTCTTTACTTTCCAAACTATGGTACCCTTGCCTTGGGCAGCTCCCACTACCCTACATAGAGTGAGGTCTGTGACCTTCCCAGGATCACACCGGGGTAATCAGACAGCAGCAAAGGAATGTGGAAGCCAGCAGGATTCCTTGCTGAGAAGGAGCGACCATTCCCGCAGGTGAACGTGGCTGCAGTGGGCTGAAACTTGGAGCGGTGCTGGGACATGGGCGGGAAGAAGCATGTTTACTTTTTCTGGTAAGTGCTGATGGTCACATGAGTAGAATGGGCCAGTCCTGGAGGAGTGTCCGCCTGATGAATGGTCCCTCTGGGAAAATACAACAGATCACCTGGCTAAAGGCAGAAAAAAGGGAGGAAAACGTTATTAAGAGCCATATCTCTCAACTCCTCCTTAAAAAGATAAATACAAGCTTTGAATTTCAGTCCTTTCTAGAACCACTACTGTCTGTGCTGGGCTCTCCTGGCATCAAGTGAGTTGCCTTCAGTATGTCCACAAGCCTGTCCCTGAACTCCCCTCCACATCAGCATTCAGGCCGAGGGTTCCCATCTCAAGCTGATACCAGCTGCACCTGAACTGCCTCACCCCGATGTGGGATGGGAAACGATGACATCCTCTTTCTGGGGCACCTACTCCCTCCCTCTCAGTTAAGAGCAGGGGCTGAGTCACACAGATGCTGCAACATATTGGCTGGGGACTAGGGTAATTTGTTTACCTGCCCTCAGCCTCAGTTTCTCTGACATAAAATGGGATGACAGCCACAAACCCCACAGGATTAGTTCTGCTGTTTCCAAGGCTCTTGGGGCAAGGATGGCTGTGTGTGTGCATTAATATAGTTTATCTGCTTGTCCCCCACTGCTTGATAATCTGAGCTTTTCTAGGCAGTCTATACTTTACCCATCCTGTACCCCAGAGCCTAACCTAAAGTGTCTTCCACACAACACAGGCTCAAAGAATGTTAGGTAAATGGATGAACCAACTGAATCTAAAAACTAGATCTAATAAAAGATTAGTCTGTTTTTAAAGACAGGGTCTCACTATGTAGTTCACACTGGCCTTGAACTTGAGGAGATCATCCTGCCTCAGCCTCCTAAGTCGTGAGATTACAGGCATGTGCTATGGGAGACCAGAGAGGAAGATTAAGGCCTCACTGGCCTCCTCTGTGAGCACTAAGGAGAAAGGCGGTGTGCAAACGAGCTGACATGCTAAGGAAAAGGAACAGCAGCTGAGATCCTATTGTTTACCCAGGCAAGTACCACAGATGCTGGGAGGCAGATGAATCCTGTGTTACTCTAATTGCTCGTACCTGTGTCTGAGTGAATAAAGCCAAGGTGTGCCAGTCACACGGGGCTTTTTGTCAAAGGGAGACAAGAACCCTTTGGCCCCTGACATTTTAACCTAACTGTGTCTCTTTGTGTTTGATCTTTGTCTCCCCTTGGTCAGGTAGGAGCTCGTAGAGTGGTTCCTACAAGCCACCACACCTGGCTCAACTATTTTTGTGGGCAGATGAGCCTCTGCTACCCTGCTCCCTTTCTCTCTCACAAAGCAGTGGACAGAAATATTCTCCAATTAATCCTGCCCTGAACTACTTTCTTCCAGATCCAACCCAGATCAGAATATTCTGAGCAGTAGCTGCCTAATAACAGAAGGAGCCTTGAGAGCAGCTCAGCTCCTCTCTGCAGTGTGTGAAGCAGTCTAGTTCAGTAGCTGAGATCACGAGCCATGGAGAGAAGGCCCAAGAACAGTCACCCAAGAGTGGGCTTAAAGCTGTCCCTCAAGTGGAAGGCATACATGTTTTTATATATCCATGAGGGTGCTCTGCTTGCTAATTCTTCTCTGAATGACCCCAAAAATGACAGGACTTCAAGTAAATAAATGTCTTACTGATAATTATAACTAACACTTACTGAGTATCTGTGCCAGTCCAAGTGAGTCCTTCACATGCATAGCCATTATTTGATTCCCACTAAAGGAAATCAGACAAGTTTTCTAAGAAATAGAATAAAGTTTAATTATGAAGCTATTCCTATCCCTCTGAGGCTTTTTTCCTCAATAACCTTTCTCATGGGGATTAGCTATGTTCCTATCCAGTCTAACTGCTCAAAGACAGATTTTCTTAGCAACAAGGTGTCAACAAACCAGTACATAATCAGGCCACCTGGCTCTGTGGAGAAGGAATCCTCAAGAACTTTCATCATTACTGTTCTTCTAACAACTACATGCAAAGGGAAGGAAAGAGTTCGCAGAAAACAGTCTGCTACATAATTAGGAGGCAAATACGTCATGATGAATTTCTGCGGCGAAAAAACAGGGATTCCTGACTGTACTGTGCCTGTGCTCACGACTGTCTGAGACGTGGAGAAACTGAACAAGGCCCAGTCTTCTGCTGCTATTCTGGAGGAGCTGGTACTGCACAGAATTCATTTTATTTCTGTTAAACTAGATTGTGCACAGAGACAAGTTATTTGGAATTTAATACTTCGTTAGTTCATTTCTCCAAGTACAAACCACAATACTCCAGAAGCTACCTGTGTTGGCTGCTTTCAATGAAAGCCACATGCCCTGAATCTGTGGGATATATGCCCCTGAGACCATTATACAGACTCTAAACTTCAAGGCTGCATTTATCTTAGCAGCAGTGAGAACCAGCTCAGGAGGTGCCCCCTTGGTCATCCTGTACCTTCAACGTGAATTCGTGTGTCGGCGCACCAAGGCAGGCCTCAGACTCCACACTGTACTCGCATGCCAGGGCCACTGTGGGTGGGTAGAGCCGCCAGTGCTTCTCTCCTTCCAGCTGCAGGATAAAAACCTAGAGAGCAAGCAACCATGGTGTCAGTACAGCCCCCTGATAACTGACAGGCAAAATGCTTCCAGAACATCAGCCCTCCAAGGGTTGAGACCAATCACACACTTAAGATAAAAGTGAATGATCAAAATGCATGTCAGTGCACACAAGTGAAAGTTGCCACTACTGGTTTTTATTCTTGAAAACATAATCATGTATCCTGATAGTGATATTAACCCTTTTCACTTTGTTAGAGCTTAACCAAGTTCTTTATATCCAACTATCTCATTCCTTTAAATCTTCTATCAGATAGCTGAAAGCCTGTAATCTCTAGTGGGAAAGCCAAGCTTCAGCTATTGCTGAATGTCTAAAGTTCCCAAAATTGAAAACGCACTGGCAGATAGGTGAACTTAAAAGTTTTAAATTCTTTTTTTTAGCCAAAGATTTTTTAATGCTCTATGAAAAATATGCTTTTTAAAAACACTTCTGGAAAATGTACTGATATCAAATTGCTCTCAGAGGGGGAAAAAAGGGAGGACTTTCTACTATCGTTGTGTTCACACCTTGTACTTCATTAGCACAGAAATACAACTATGAAATACCTAAGCCAAAGAGGTAACTTTTTTTAGAAGCCACATGAGTGAAATCAACACTTTCAAGGTGCCAGTGCCTAAGTGAAACCATGACCCTCATTCAGGCTGCCCAAAGATTTTCACAAATGGAAAAAATATATGTATTTTTGGCAGCTATTGAGAAAGAACAAAATAAAAGCAGATGTAAAGATTTGTGATCTCACCTTATTTTACTTTGTGAAATTAAAGAAAAAGTTAATCACTTTTCTAGAGCTAAATTCAATAAATACCTGTTTCAAAGGAATACATGGCTCTTTGTATTAGTAAGGCTGGTAATAATCCCTCCCTTTGAGAAGGAGCAGGAAACCAGTTTGAAGAAATCTGTTTTGGCCCAACACTTGGATGAAGTCAAACTCTCCAACAGTACACAGAAAGAGCAGCCACAGATCTGGTCTAAGAGTCCTACGAAGTTGCACGACCCATACAAACTCAGGCTCATGGCAACTCTTCTTTCATCCCCTGAGCAATGTGTTCTCTTTCTTACCTCAACATCATCATAATGAGGAGGTAGGCCCTGAGATCCTGCAGGGGTTATGTACACATTTGAGCCAACCAAGGAGCCAAAGTAACACTCTAGCTTCTCCTGGATCTTCCAAAGCTCATCCTGGAGGAGGGTGGGAGAGGAAAATTAGATTAGAAATTAAGAGAAAGCATAACTAAACTTGTTCCCTTACAAAGTCTTCCTTGCACAACTATTACAGGCCAGACAATTAAGTAATGAAAAGCCCCTCAAGAATCTTCCATTCTAGTGCAAACACCATTGAAAAGGTGAGCAAATAAATGAAAGATGGGCAAAGCATGCAACCGAGAGTCCCAAGGGATTTTAGGCAGGCAGATGACACAAGCAAATGTACAGTTTTAAAAGTTCACTGGCGCTTGGGTAGAGAAGAGATGTAGACATGCAAGAGAGACTGGTCTGGAAGCTACTAAGGCAGCAACACAGGGGGAGATGAGCAGGCAATGAAGGAGAAGAGAGGAAAAGAGAAACGGAACAACAAGGTCTACTCTGGGAGCAGCACAGATGGGACACGCTGATAGATAAAGCGGTGGGGATAAGAAGAGTCAAACACAAACAACTCCTAGGCCTCGAACCTGTCAATCAGCCCATGAGCTCCCACTTCCAGGGAGAGGAAGGACTGCTTAAATTTTTTTTTTTCTAGGGAGAAAAAAAATGAAACAAAGAGTTTTACACAGAGATGTTACATTTGGGAGGGTAAGACACTCTCCTTCCCCCAGTGTGGAAATGACTTTAAGCCTGAGGTTCTGGCAAGAAGGAAGGACTTGAATTTATATTTGGGAATTACCCAGCAGTTGCCTTAAAGTGGGTATTTAAGTCAATGGGAACAGAAATGACCACCTGGGAGGAAGACACAGGCACCAGAGTGCCTAATACTCCTCCTCTCCAGTCATTCATCAGCTCTTCAGGTAGAAGGCAGATGGAAGGGCCTGTGAGGGAGAAGCCAGACATTCCTGTGGAGGCATCGGATTTTTCCCAGGACAGAGGAGAAGTGGGTGAGGGAGGCAGCAGTCAAGTCACACAGATACTGGCATTTCCTACATGCCAGGTGCTGCTTCTAGGTGCCTTATGCACGCTAATTCTAGCACTCTTCACAAAAACCTGTCTCACAAGATGGGTACTATTATTGTCTCTGGTTTGCAAATGAGGAAATAGAAGCACCAAAACACAGTTATTAAATGATGACACAAGAACTGAAATCCAAGTAACCTGGTTCCAAAAGTCCACACCTCTAATATAATTTAAGAATAGATGGGTCATCTATATTAAAGAGGTCAAAGTTTTAAGCAGTTTTAAGTACAGTGCCTGACACACAGAAGAAATTGTAATATACTAAAGTATTTGCTGAGTAAACCAATGGCCACAGGTTGACCAATGGCCACAGTTTGGGGGTCAATCGTACCATGGGACTAAAAACAATCTATAGTATTAAAAATACCAAGTGAGAAAGACGAGTCAGTATGAAAAAAGTTTCAAGAGACATGTGTTTATACATTACTGGCCTTCTTTATTTATAGATCTCGGACATTTTCCTTAAACCTAGGGAAAAAAAATTAATGCCTCTGAATAGCTCTGAAGAGGTAACAGGGGTCCCAGGGAGCTTAATTTATTCAGGGAGGGGCCAAGAGGGCCTGACTCTGTAATTATATTTATGTGGCAACTGGAACCACTGGAAAACCAGGGCTTTTCTGACTTTCCCTCTCTGCTGCCAGGAGGTCCAGGATATACTAGTGACTCCCTGACTCAAGATCTGTACCCGACGAAATTATGTCTCTTCTCTTTTTAAAGGTTACCAAAAATGTTATCAACTGTATTGTTTGCCAATTTCTTTTGGACCTTGGCTTCTGATTCTGCCATCTGTGGCCTACTTAGAAAGACGTAGGGCCAAACCACTTTGGTCCAAGTTGTAGTTACAAGCTAGGTTACTTTGGTTTCTTTATTTATAAAACAATTCTATTACTCACCCCAAGACTGGGGAGCAGCACAAAACAATGCATTTCAAATCTTATTCCAATTAAAAAGCAATATACAAGTGTCATTACTTCACCAACACTGACTCAAGGACAAGCAAGCTCCTGAATCTGTCTTCTCCTTTACCACATGACTCCTAAGAGATGCATAAATGCTGAGATGTGGACAAATGAAATACGGAAGGTACAAGTTTCTCCAAAGCTGGGCAAAATCTCCTCTGTCCATTCACTTCTCTCCATTTCCCAGTGAGAATCTCTACAGAATCAAATCAGAACATCTAGGTCCCAAAGCCCATGGGTATACCTGAAGACCAAATAAATATGGGAAAAGCCCTACTGGAAAATGAGCATCTTTCAAAGTATGGTGGGACAATGACTTAAATTTAGAGTCAGACAAGTTCAGAACAGCTATGGAAAAGTATCTAGTATTCCTAGATTAATAAACTGTACACAATCTTAGAACCAGTGAACAAATGGTTGTCTAATCCAGTGTCCACCCAACCTGACCACTCATGAAGGACCACTAGACTTTCTATTCTGGTGTTAATATGCCCATCCCACACTAAACCTCTTCATAATAAGTACTTAGAACTCAGCTTCTACTGTAAGAGGGTGGGGTTCTTCAGTTTCTAATTATTTCAGGTACAAAGAGAAGGTAGTAGAAAGAGAAGAAACAAAACAAAACATCTTAGTCGAGCATGAGGGCTGAGAAAACGCATCCTTTCTGTAATAATAAGAACAGATAAACAGGGTAAAAGGCACTTATGATTCCTAGAGGGCTGCGCGGGGCTGCAGAAGACAAAAAGAGAAATTCAAGAGGGAGGTGACACCAAAGTACAGAAATGATAACCATAAAGGACACCACAAACAGGCCTAACAGTAACCCTCTGCTGGCTTATAACCAAATTACATATAATCAATTCCACTGAACTCATTTATGCTCGTAGTTCTTAGGTTTCTAAAACCCACTCTTAGAAGTGGTGCTTCTTCTCAAGCAGACAGTAATGGACTAGCTCAAAAAGAAGCAGTTTAGGCATGATGTGTATATTTTCAAATTTCAAATCAATTCAAATGTGGTGCGGGAAATGATTTATAAATTTTACTAGGGGCATTTCAGGTCTGCCTGAGATGGAATAACCAAAACCAGGCCTTGTCCTGGATAGAGTACTTACACTACATGCACAGTATGAATAAATTCAAGAATTTTAGGCAAAAGAGAGAAGGACATTCACTAGATGAGGCCTAGTGAGTTAGAACCATTATTGGCAACTGACGGCAGAGTCCCAGGAGCAACCAGTACAGCCACTTCCTGCTCCCCTCAGCACAGCACCTCATGGAGCCCCACTTTCTCCTCCCATGCTGCCACTTTGATTCCGTCATAGGTTACAGAAGGGAGTTTCTAAATGGAGACAAAGCCTTATCTAAAACTCAGAACAGGCCTTCAATTGTTCTGAGGTATGTGTCACACAAAGTTCTCACATCTCCAGGAAAGCAGATTAGCTTATCCTAGATCTGCACTTTGTAATTGCAGAAACTGAGCACAGAGCAGGCAAATTACTCCCCAAAGGTCTATCACTGATATGGAATAAATTTAAAACTTAGCCCGTCCTCCAGGCTGACAGAACAAAGCTGACCTCTACTACCACGGCCACCCCAGGAGCTAATCCAGAACCCTACCCCTCAATGTCACCAGTTTAGCTGTAAGAATGGGGACTCTTTCTTAGACGTGTATCTGGTATGTGATCTGGTCACAGCTATGAAGCCTCTACTTAGAAAGATACAGGCAGCAAAAGAAACCAACTTCAAGAAAAATAATATTGATGTTCTCCTATCTTAAATTATAGACAGGAAAAACCACAGAACAATCTCTACCATATACAAAAACATGAACCAGTCCATATAACATGGTCCTGCAGGAGTGATGCTACTTTAAAAGCTTTATAAACTTGAGATATAATTTAGCTTTATACCTCAGTGATACCCAATATTTAGCGTGGATTGCTTGAGAGTCTAAATAATTTAGATAAAAGCTAATGTAGAATTTAAGCTGGAATGCACTAAGACCAAAAAGATGCTACTCCTTTGAAGAATGGCAGAAGGCACACCATCAAACCACATTTTCACCTGTGAGCTGATCTATGACCAAACGTTAGCACTTGAACAAGTAAAGAGGATTCTGCAGTGGGAAACTTGTTACCTTAAATCTCTGAGGTTGGTGAAACTGAATTGTTGCCCTTTTCCGATCGAAATCTTTTCTGAGCTGAAGAAAATGCACTTTGCCATCCTTATTTAAAACCTTCTTCTTCCCATGGACACACCGGCAGACATTCATGTCTCTTCCATAGTACATGCCCTGGCTGCACAGACTCTTCAAATCTGTTAGCCTGAAGAGAGACTGGTAATATGTGGCAAGTGCAGGGTCATCCCTCTGGATGAGGAGAGGCTTCTTCTCCCAGAATTTCTTGAAAAAAGTCTCTGTCTTGATTGGAGAGATTAAACTTTCAAAGAGACTACTGGGGCTATCAAAGTTTAAGGTGAAAGCTCCACCTATCGCCTCCACCTTCACCCGCTTACTGGGAACAGGCCCCTCTTCCTTCCCATTCTCAGTAGGCTTCGCTTTCTTTGGCATTGTTCTGTGTTCAAGACAAAGCAGGGAGGAAATGCAGACCTACCCAAAGAACAAAACACATGATTAGGTTTTCCAAAACACATGATTAGGTTTTCCGAAACACCAGTACTGGTGTCGTGGATCTCACACGCACACTGTGTGGGACTACTCTACCTTCCTGAGAATGCTTCCTAAGTCAATGCTTTCTCAAGGACGTGAGAACCTTACACCAGTACCATTTCTTCAGCCTCAGGTATGACTGAGCTTCAAACACCACTCAGATTTTATACATTCATCCAAAGGAGAACGTGCTTTTCTTTCACACATGCATGAACTCCTTGAATTCATCATTTATTCAGGTGTATAATTATTCCCAAGTAACCACGCAGCCGTCTCAGCAGTTCCCGGTCATAGGCTGAGCACTGATAGAGCAAAGCCAGAAATCTTGACTTTGGCTGCCATCAGACCCATGTCCTGAATCTAATTAGATGGACTCGGAGTTACAAACATCTGATGGCAGACAACCAATAGCTGTCCACTGCCAGCTTGGTGTGCTCTTCACCACAGCACCACCCTCAACTCCTATTCAGGTAGGAACCAAATCTCTGGAACAGTGGTGCCACCTGCTGGCTGAAATGAGATGCTGCCTGAGCCCAAGACCATTCTTCCCTTCCAAACCTGAGTATGGCTTTGAAAACTACCATTGTATCAGAATCTTCCCCCAGTTAAAGAGCAACACACACCAAACCAAACAAAACCTAAAAAGTGACATCTAAACACAGTTATAGACCAGTCTTTAAAAAGCTGTAACTTTTTAACTGAAGTAAAACATAAAATACAAATATCCTTGACACAGCACTTCTCTAACTTTAATCACCAGAACACTTTGTAGTTTATGATGCACTAGATCGGAGATGGGGCTTCATATTTCTGTCTTTTTCTTCTCCCCACATCACCCTGTGTGTGTGTGTGTGTGTGTAATGGGGATTGAACCTACAACCCTCACACTGAGCTACATTCCCAGCAAATTTTCTGAAATGGTCTCAGTAAGTTGCCTGGGCTGGACTCAAACTCATGATCCTCTTGTCTCTGCCTCCCAAAGTGCTAGGATTACAGACCTGTGCCATTACACCAGGCATAAAATTTCTAACATGCTCTGCAGTAGTGATGCTGCTTGTCCATAGGTGGTACACTTCTGGGTAGCATGAGATATGATACTCCCAAGCATTCCCAGGTCTCAGAACTGCCCCAAACCACAACCACAATCATACATATAAGACCCTGGCATTTTCTGAGTTGAAGAATTGTGATTTAAATTACACAAATTTCCAAAGGTTAAAAATTATTTAAGTATCCCTTAAATAAGTATCCCTTATCAAAATGATTAACATTTAGTATCCCTTATCAAAATGCTTAGGACTAGAAGTGTCTGATTTTGGAATATTTGCAAATATACAATGAGTTATTTTGACGATAAGGACCCATCTAAACTCAAAATCCACGTTAGCTTTCCATTACTGTATACCTGAGATGAACAACCTAAAAGAGTGAAGATTTATTTTGGCTCATGGCTTCTGGGGCTTCAGGTTACTATGGGCTAGAACTGTTGCTTTTGGGCCTGGAGCAAACAGAACATGGTGGGGAGCATGTGATGGGGTAAAGTTGCTCGCCTCACAAAAAGGAAGCATTGCCATCCCAATGTCCCATTTAAGGGCTTGCTCCCCACCTAACCTCCTTCTGTTAGTTCCAGTGCATAAAGGTTTTACTACTACCCAGGAGTACCTCAGACTAGCAACCAAGTTTTTGGCACACTGCCTTTAACATTCAAACTACAACAAAATCTATTTATGTTTCACATACACTTTATACACACAGCCAGAAGGTAACTGTTCGATGCTTTTAGTGTCTGCATTTTGACTAATCTGTCACATGATGTCATATGGAATTTTACATGTGTAGCATCATGTTGGGACTCAAAATACTTTGTATTCTAGAGCATTTCACATTTCAAATTTTGGGATCTGAGATGCTCAACCTGCACTTTTTCTTTCTTTTCTGGGAAGGGATCGCTTTTACCAGATTTGTAAAAGTGTCTCTATCTCCCAAAAAAGTTGAGAATCATTATGCTTATAAATAGCAAATTTTCCCAAAGGCCAGTAACTTACTTATAAGGGGCAACTCCCTAATTCACTGAGTTATCAGAATTGCACAAATGCTGTTTTCTTCTTCTCTCTTGTATTTTAGCTATAGTGAGAACTAAGTAGAATATCCAAGCCTAGGAAGTAAAGACCAAAGAATAATCTGTTACACATTGCTGCTAATTTATAAAAAAAAACTCTAAAATGCAACCCAGATATAAACTGCACAAATTAGAAAATGCTGAAATGTAAAACTATAAAGGTCTCATTTTAGTTTTTAATTTTCTATCAACAAATAGCTCAGTTCTTTCAAAAGACACATAGGACCATGGCAGAAAATTATACAGATTGTTATCAACAGCCTATAGTACAGGGGTAAGAGTTTAAGTTTTGAAAGACTTAACTTTAGCATTTTGGGACGTGGTCAACGAGACACATTTTCGGAAAATGTGAAAATCCTCAATAAGATACTGGCCAACAGAATGCAATAAATCATCAAAAATATCATACATCATGACTACATAGGATTCATTCCAAGGATTCAGAGACGGTTCAGCATACACAAATCCTTAAATGTAATACATCACATAAACAGAAGCAAGAACAAAAATCACATGATCATTTCAATAAAGGCAGAAAATGTATTTGACAAAATCCAACATCCACTCATAATTAAAAACCTTGAAGAAACAAGGAATGGAAGGTCTTTATCTCATTCTGATAAAAGCCATCTATGACAAACCAATGGTCAACATCAAACTAAATGGACAGAAGCTGAAAGCTTTCCCACTAAAATCAGGAACAAGACAAGGATTTCCACTATCACCACTTTGGTTCAATACAGTTCTCAAAATATGAGCAAGAGCAGTAAGACAAGACAAAGGAAAAAAAGATAAAGGGTAGGGAAAGAGGAAGTTAAATTATCACTATTTGCAGACGAGTATTTGTGATGCCACCACAAGACTTCTACAACTAATACCAAATTCAGTAGTGTATTAGAATACAAAGTTGACACTCAAAAATCAGTACCATTCCTGTACAACAACAACAAACTCAAGGAGAGGGAAACTAGGGAAACAATGCTTTTCACAATAGCATCTAGAAAAATGAAACACTATACTTAGGAATTAACCTAAACAAGGAAGTGAAACGAAACGAAAACTATAGTGTAATGAAAAGTATACCACTGTGAAAAAGGAGACTGAAGAGGATATCAGAAAATGGAAAGATACTCCTGCTCCAGGATAGGCAGAACCACTATAGTCAAAATGGCCATACTTCCCAAACTGTTATATAGATTTAATGCAATCCCAGTCAAAATAACAATAACATTCCTTACAGACCTAGAGAAAACAATCCTAAAATGTACATGGAACCAGAAGAGATCTGGAATAGCACAAACAATTCTGGGCAAAAAGGGCAAGGCAGGGGACCTCATACTCCCAGACTTCAAATTATACTACAAAGCTACAGTGATAAAAACAACATGGAATTCGCAAAAACAAACACAAACAAACAAAAAAAATCCACCAGACTTGTAGATGAATGGAAAAGAGTAAGATAAAAGCAAAAACTCCAGGCACATTTAGCTATGTTATTTCTGACAAAGGAGCCAAATCCCTTCAACTGAGGAAAGAGAGACTCTTTTAAAAATGGTGTTTGGAAAACTGGTTAGCCACAGGTGAAGGCTGAACCTAGATCCCCATCTCTCACCATGCACTAATGTCTAAATGGACCAAAGGTCTAACTGTAGAGCAGAAACAACCTGCTGGAAGACAAAACAGGTAAAACTCTTGAAGACATAAGTCTAGGCAAAGACTTTCTGAACAAAACAAAAGATAACACCAAAAATCAACGTATGAGATCACATCAAAAAGCTTCTGCACAACAGAAACCACCACCAGTGTGAAGAGACAACCCACAGAATGGGAAACGTTGCCAGTTATTCCTCAAAGTTCTAGTATCTAGAATATATAAAGAACTCAGAGGGTTCCCACCAGCACTCACTGACAAGTGTGGCTCACGACCCCTACACTGTACAAAATGATACAGTTTATATTGAACACCCGCTCTCCTTCAGGGGCTGGGACTCAGACCTCCTCCAGGCTGCCTAATCACTGCCCCAACAAAACTCCTGACTGAGCCTCCGGGTTAGCGATGTTTCACACTTGAAGAAAAGTGCAAGTGCTAGAGCAATAGAGCACACATACTGGACTTCACTAGAAGATTCTTGGAAGTGGGCAGCTGGCCGCGCAGGACTTCATCTACATGCCTCTCTCCCGTGCTAATTGTGTTTAGTATCTTTTCCCTGTAGTAAATTAGTGGAGTCTTTGCAGTAAATTGCTGAACCTCAATCGTCTCCGCAAACCCAAGACATCACTCACAACTAATTTTTAAAACTAACTGTTAGTCTGGTTTAATAGGTTTATATCACTAAAAGTACCCTACTAAATAGTTTACAGTTGGCCACATATCTCTCACCCTGCACAACCGGTCACTCTGATATTTATCTAAGCAATGTAAGCAGTTAGAAGATGCAAGTGGAAGGCTGGCCTTCTTGACACATACTAGATGAAGTTTAAGTACACTCACCAGACAGTATGGCTAAATAAAGTGCACAAAATACGTAAGACAAAATAAAATCACTTACAGAATTTTCCCTACCTACCATCACTAACAAAAATAAACCCAATACTGCATAACAAATGCTTTTGCTGGAAAACAAATTTCACTACTTAGCCAAAAGTTACATCATTTATTGTTTTTCTATGTTCATGCTGAAATGATTTGAGATACTAGGCAAACATACTATTCCTCACATTACTCATTATATGACAAATGGTTGTCATATAATGGTTATCATATTCCTTTTAACAGCTTTTGGAGGGTAGAAGGAAGAGTAGATGGCACGCTATACTCCATGAAACATACAAAATCGTAAGACCCATCACAATTTCAGACAGTAATAAAGTAAAAAAGCACTGGTTGGGCATGTATACACCTGTAAGCCCAGCTATTCAGGGGGCTGAGGCGCGAGCACCAGTGAGTTTGATGTGCATCTGGGTGACTTAGTGAGAACCTGTCTCAAAAATACAGAGCTGAGGATGTAGCTCAGTGGTAGGCAAGGCTCTGAGCTCCATGTCCAGCACTACAAAAAAAAAAAAAAAAGTAAAAAAAAGTGTATCTGGAATCTAAGAAACACATTAAATAAGAAATGTTTCATCTAGAATAGTACAGCCAGCACAAGCCTGCCTACATAGACCACCCAGAGAGAAGACAGTAAACATTTCTATAAAGCTAAAAGGAAAAAAACCCAAGCTTTTGAAAAGCAACTGTTTCAACATGAGTTAACTATCAGCATTGAAAGGTAAAATAGAAAGACCAAGTCAAAAGGAAAGATTCAGTTTATACTTCGGTAACTACTCTGAAGCCAAGTGCTAAAAGACAAGCAACACACAGTAGTCAGCAAATACAGAACCCTGGAATTGCAGGGTCCTAACAGTTCCGTACAGATTAGTAACGACTCTTCTGAAGCAGCCCTCCGTCCACACAGCCAGACCCACAGGCTTCCCACCAGCCAAGCCCCTGGCGCACAGCATCTGTGGAAGCCTGGTTCGAGGACGCGCCAGCAAGCTACACGGACCATACTGCGCTCTGCTGCTGACTTCAACCACCAACGCTGCACAAGGCTGGACTCGGCAGCACTGGGTCATACTTGGCATAAGTGATACACACTGCCTCTGCCAAGGTGGCTCGGGCTGACTAAAATGTTTCTAGGACACAGGGATTTCCACCAACCCAGGGAGTTGCTCCTGGTCCTCCAAGCCTGACTGGCGCTGTTTTCATGTATTAGTTTTTTTGGGTTTTTTTGGTGCTGGGAATCGAACTCAGGACCCTGTGCTTGGCAGGCAGGCGCTTGTGCCGCTGAGCTATGTCCCCAGCCTGTGGTGCTGTTTTCAACTTTGTGTTGGAGAGTGAGTGAATTACCGCACTCCCACGCTCCGCGGCCACAAGTGAATTACACCACACTCCGCAGCCACGCGTGAATTACACCACACTCCGCACTCCCAGGCCACGCATGAATCACACCGTACTCCACGGTCATGCATGAATTACACCACACTCTTGAGGCCATGCGTGAATCACACCACACGCCACACTCCCAGGCCACGCGTGAATCACACTGCACTCTGCACTCAGCGGCCACACGTGAATTACACCACACTCCGTACTTCCAGGCCACG
>NW_004955407.1:177753-180353 GCF_000276665.1 Chinchilla lanigera | reverse complement strand
GCGTCGGGGGCGGGGCCGCACGTTCCGCGCTCCTGCCCCCCCCAACTCATGCGCTCTTGCGTCTCCAGTGTTGATCCAGGGGTCAGACCGTGTGCACGCGGTTTTTAGGGTGATAGTGTACCTAGGGGCGCGGAAGTGTCTGAACTTAGCCGGCGCTTTGCTAACGCGCTCGTCCCTCAGTGTCAGGTGAGACTGCACCAGCTGGGCCACGGTGTTCCTGTTAGGGGCGCTCAGGTGCATCAGTTTCCACGGTATCGAGGAAAGTAAGAACAAAAGCCAGAACCCCACGTTGGATTGGAATAACACTGAGGAGCTGTAAAATGCTGAGTATTTCCTTTTGTTTTATGTTTCGTTCCTATTGCTCCTGGGTCGCACAACTTCAGGAAGCACATGCAGGTTTAGACTTAGTGCCAGGTGCTTGTATTCACTTCGGTCCGTAACAGACGTAGGTAATTTTTCCTTATATATGACTCTCATATTTATACCATTACTACTGGCCTACCTAATATAAGGAAACTGAGACACAAGATAGTAACAGGCTGAAAATTATTCACCCACTGGATAACAAAACTGGGAAATAAAAACCCGTAGACGCTTGGGGTGCTATGGGAAAGCACCACAGACCAGACGGTTTATAAACAATGGAGACGTATTTCTCACAGTTGTGAAGCTGGAAATTGCAAGATCAGTGCACCCACAAATTCATTGTCCCTGGGGAGGGCCCCTCACTGACTCGTGGATGACTCCTGCTAGCTGTGTCCTCACATGCTAGAACGGGCAAGGCAGCTTTGGGGGCCTCTTTTACAAAAGCGCTAATCCCATTCATGGAGCCTCCCCCCTCATGACCTAAATTTCCCCAAGACCCTTCCAAATCAGATTAGCAATTCGGTTTCAACATTTGAATTTTCGAGGATTCATTCACACCGTAGCACTATGCTATGAATACTCTTTGGACCTTCCTTTGTACATCTGTAAAAAGTAGTTAAGTTCATCTGATAAAGTTCCTGTGAGCCACAGATGAGGTGGAGTAAGCAAAAGAGTCTCAAAACTGAAATGCTGTTTACCTGAGAGGCATTTGTCAAATCAGCACTGTGAACATGTTTCCATAGAACGGGTTAAGTGCAGTGGGGTTTGCTACACGTGTAGGCTTTGTCTCATTTACCTAACTCATCAAACAAAAGCACCTTCAAATTAATGTAGTCATATCGCAGTGGAATAATCTTGAGGTTTACCATAATATTAAGTGAATTAAGTCAGACACACAAGCTTAAATACTTCAGAGTTTTTCTTACATAAGAAACCCAAATTATAAAGAGCAAAATAAAAGGAAATAGAGAAATAGGTCTTTCACTAATGGGAAGGGAAGAGAGGGCAAGGAGATGCAAACAGGAATTAAAATGTGTTCTGTGCATGGAACACCTCCACACAAGGAATATAAATATTATGCACTGCAAACGTGCACTGATACAAATAAATAAATAGCCAAATTTAGGAGTGACTAAGACCAAGGCCTTACGAGATTATATGTATATATAATATGTGTATTTCCTGGAAATCAATATATTTGATCTGCTAAAATCATATATAAGTTTGAAATTATATTTTATATATTTATATGATGGTTCAGACTCTTTGGGGGTAGGAAATGTATTGCCTTTAATTCTGAGACCTAGACAGAAACTTTGGACAAAGTAGTTGTTACCCTTTTTACAAAATTGAATTGAGTTAGTATTCTTTTTTTTTCTTCCTCACAGTTTAATTTTTTAAAAAACCTGTAGGAGAGTCAGTGTTAGGCTTCGGAAGATTTTAAAATTATGTGATGTTGTTCATCAGTCTTCTAGAACAGCCGCACACTAGTGGGTGAAAATATGCGTCGGAATTTTCCAATGACTCTTTTTCTTATAGAGATGTTTTGGTATTTAACAAGTTATCCATGAACCCTAAAGTACACTTGTTCATGATTCTTATAAAAATAAGATGTACTTCTGCAGAGGTGTTTTATGTTCATCTTTGAGTTGTTTTGTTAAAAGTAAACAAACGCCTATTCAACATGTTTCCTGGGAGATTAACAGAATGTATAAACAGATGAGAGAACACAGCATCATAATAGTAGAATAGTTTATTTATTTACTTTTTAAAATTTATCATAACTAAAAATAATCACTTGATTGATCTACAAAATGGTACTCAAGAACTGATGGATCTTTTGATGAATTAGTTTAAACTTTGAAGGAAATAAAAAAATACCTTCTATAAACTGCTTCAAATACTGAAAAACCTGGGTCATTGTTTAAAAATGTTGCTTTTAATAACCCCCCGAAAGGAATTATACTGTGATGTTATTTATATAAGACATGCATAAAGTTTAGTAAAGCAAATGAGATTTTTCACTTTAAAATACAGTTAAAGGTAATCATATTTAATAGTTTTGAACACTTAGCATTTTCCAGGCCCTTTTTTGAAGCTTGTGCTCAAACTTACTAATGCACACAAAAACCTATGAGAGGGGGCTGGGGATTTAGCTCAGTGGCAAAAGCGCCTGCCTGGCAAGCGCAAGGTCGTGAGTTCGGTTCCCGGTACCGGAGAAAAAAAACCAAAAA
>NW_004955407.1:173583-174513 GCF_000276665.1 Chinchilla lanigera | reverse complement strand
CACTCCGTACTTCCAGGCCACGCGTGAATTACACCGCACTCCACACTCGGCCACGTGAATGACACCACACTCTGAAGCCACGCGTGAATTACACCTCACTCCGCACCCTGAGGCCACGCGTGAATCACACCACACTCCGCACTCGGAGGCCAAGAGTGAATCACACCACACTCTGCACTCCCAGGCCACGCATGAATCACACCACACTGCACACTCCAAGGCCACGTGTCAATTACACTGCACTGCCCACTCCGTGGCCACGCGTGAATTACACCACACTCCCAGGCCACGCGTGAATCACACCGCACTGCGCATTCCAACACCACGCGTGAATCACACCACACTCCGCACTAGGCGGCCACGCGTGAATCACACCGCACTGCGCATTCCAACGCCACGCGTGAATCACACCACACTCCGCACTAGGCGGCCACGCGTGAATCACACCGCACTGCGCATTCCAAGGCCACGCGTGAATCACACCGCACTGCGCACTCCGCGGCCACGCGTGAATCACACCGCACTCCATGCTCCGAGGCCACGCGCGGTCAGGCCGGCCCGAGCGCAGCACCCTCTGGTCCCGCACGCACCGCCCAGGTGGGAGAGCAGCAGGGAAGGCGAAGCGCTCGGGGCGAACCCGGCACCCGCCGGCCGCCTTCGTGGGCAGCGCTCACACCGGGCCAACCCGGCCACGCCATCTCTTTGGGGCCGGCCGTGCGCTCGCGCGCCCTCGTGAGGCGCCGTTCCCGGCTCCGCAAATGCCACGCTGGCGCGGAGCCCACAGATCCGTGTGCGCGAGACCCGCACGACTCGGCCTGCGGAGCCGCAAGCCCCTCTCCCCCGCTCCCGAAGCCCGCGAAACCCACCCCACTCACCGCGCAGGAGCTGAGAGGACGCGTCGGGGGCGGGGCGCGCGTCGGGGGCGGGGCG
>NW_004955407.1:95834-170702 GCF_000276665.1 Chinchilla lanigera | reverse complement strand
TTTTTTTTCTGGTACTGGGAATCGAACTCATGACCTTGCGGTTGCCAGACAGGCGCTGTGCCACTGAGCTAAATGCCCAGCCCCAAGCCCTTTTTTTGCATATGAGGAAATTGAGGAATCAAGAAACTAAATTTCCAGCCCAAGGTCACAGATACATAAGAGGTAGAGCTAAGATTTTAATCTAGGCAGCGTGGCTTTTGAGACCCACTCAACATGCTGAGGCTTGATCCTAGAACCTTGTGCTTGTATACCACTGAGCTATATTCTTAACCTTAGTACTATTGGCATGTTGGTTAAGTCCTCTTTGCATGAAAGGTTGTAGCGTGCATTGTAGATTGTTTAGCAGCATCCCTGACCTCTACTCATTAGATGCCAGTAGTGCTTGAACCTCCAGTATGACATCCTAAAATATCCTTCACATTAGCAAATTTCTCCTCCACAACTTTTAAACTCACACTATACTGCAGTTAAGTACCACCACATTCTCGAGGGGAAGTGCTAAGTATGACCTCAAATGACTTGCTAAAATGACCCAAGCAGGTTTTATGACCATTACCCAAATTCAGTGTATATAAAGAGAAGATTAAAAATTTAAGGGAAATTTAGGATGTAGGGCATTTTGGGAAATAGAAGATTACTAACCTAGTAGAGACTTTAATACCATGTCTCTTCCTCCCCCAGGCCAAGTGACAGTGATGTCAGGGCCACACCCATAAAAACAAAAACTGGGTGAATCTGTAGGAGGTCATCTGGTCGGCTGCTTGTTGCACTGTGGGATCTACTGCTCTGCCTTGGGGCTTGTTATGGTTTGTGTCTGCATGCCCCCCAAATCCTCATGCAGTCATGGGGTTCTAGGATTTGTGATTGATCCATGATCCAGTGCTGTGATTATGGGTGTGAGTGTTACACCCTCCCTGGGGCAGGTAGTTTGCATACAATGTAAGGGAGGGAAAGAGGCTGCTTGCTGCCATTCCTCCCTTTTGTGCTTGTTGCTTTTGCTGTGTTCTGCTGCAGTGATCACTTACCCTCTGCCATGTGCCACTCTGTCTTGGAACCAGTCCAGTGTGGACTGAAACCTCCACAATCTGTAAGCTAAATAAACTTTTTTCCTTCCTTAATTTTGGGCATCAGATATATTTTGTCCCAGCAGCAAGAGGAAAGTAACCAAGACAGAGGTGCTACTATAAATGAACCCAGTGTGATTAGAAAGTTCTTGGAAAGCTGGGTGTGGTGGCACACACACCTGTAACCCCAGCACTTGGGAGGCTGAGGCAGGAGGATCTTTGCAAGTTCAAGCCTGGGCCAGAAAGTGAGCTCAAGGCCAGCCTGACTGCATAGCAAGATCCTATCTCAAAAAAAGAAAATTCTTGGAAGCTTGGAGTTGGCACATGCCTGTAATCCCAGCCACTCAGGAGTCTTGAGGCAGGAGAATCATTGCGAGCTTGAGACCAGCCTGGGCTACAAAGTAAGCTCAAGGCCAGCCTGAACTGCATAGTGAGACCCTGTCTCAAAAAGACAAAAAAAGAAGTTCTTGGACCCCAGAAATACAGCCTTGAGGGTTTGAGGATAGAATGTTAAACAGAAACAAATGGCCTCTTCTCACCTGGAGGATCCTGAAGGAAGCACTAAGGGCATGAGGGCACAGAGGTGGAGTGCAGCCGCCTGCCTTAACAGGGAAGGACCCGTGCATATACTCTAGGCCAGTGGTGGTGAACCTATTAATCTTTCAGTGATAACAAACAGCTCCCTGGCACATTTTCCATAGGTTTGCCAGCACTGCCTGGGCTGTTTGCTGTAGAAATTTGTTGCGATTAGATTGTCTGGAAGGTACTCGCCAAAGAGAGTGGTGTAGCAGGTGAGAAAAGCCAAGCATTAGTTGGTAGTAGGTCTGCTGGCCCATATAGAAAAAAAGACATTGGGTGACTGAGGTGAGTCAGGGATCTCAAGGTTAATTTCAGTGTTCCCCGATGAGATTGTCAAAAAACAGAACAAACCTTCATCTGCATCGTTGGAAAGCTTCAGCATTTGAACACTTGCCACTAGGGCTCAAGGCTGGCAGTGTAATTTGTGGGATCCAGTGCAAATTGAAAGTATAGAGCACCTTGTTTGAAAAAGTGTCACAAAAGATACTAAAATATAAAACTATTCTGCCTTTTCAGCATGTCTCATTATGATGGTGTTTTTTAGTTGTTAAAAGTCACACTTTGCTCTCTGCACTTTATGGATGAATACAAATGTTCTCAGGCCCCCCAGGGCCCTGCAGTGTCACTTGGTGTCCAGGTGCATCCACAGTGTCCAGGACATATTAGCCCATGGCTGCAGAAGTGCCTGTCCTGCTGATCACTGAGCCTGTTCTGCCTCAGCCTGTGAGAGATCAGGGAAGCAGTCTGCTAGATCCAGCTGTGCCGTGGCCCATAGCAAACAGACAAACTTCAAGAGAGGGCAAGCTGCCAGTCAGGATACACTGACTCCTGGATACAGGTGAGCAAGATGCTTGCTCAAGCAGGGTCACCCTCCAGACGCCATGGTACTGCTAGCACAGGGCAGAGTTGTTGTCTGCTCTGACTAGCTCTAAATTCTGTGAGATGTGTGTGCAGTGCTAATGCTCCCTGTGTCTGGGTCTTGTTGCCCTCAACACAAAAGTCTGCAATGTTAATGGGCAGTGTGGGGTTGGGAGGTGGAAAAGGAGAGGAACTGTGTGTACCACACCCTGAACATGCTTTCTTGTTCCTTCATTCACTTAACAGAGCAAATTAAAAATGCATTAAAAATTTCAAGATGGCTATTGCAGGGCACTAAACTCCAAGGAGGCACACTGGTCACTGCATTTATTGTACCCCACAAAGCTGGCTGTGCCTACCACTCAGAGAACATCAACAAGCTGAGAGCTAAAACACATATTTAAGTAAAATGACTTTTGCCAATTTTTTCTCAACTCTACCACATCCATTTCCTGCCCTGAACTGGTGGGATAGAGTAGCTGAGGGGGAGGTAGGTATTAAGGTGCAGATTCTATGTTTTTCTTTGGCAGATTCTTTAGTCCAGAGTTGACTTGAGCTGGAGAAAGGAAAATGAATTTTAATGAAACTAGGATTTATACCTAAAATGAGTACATATTTATGTGGTGTTATAGTTTGTGTCTGTATGTCCCCTCAAAGCCTCATGCAAGTCATAGGGTGGGCTTCTACAATTTTTGATTGATCCTTGGTCCAATGCTGGGATTATGGGTGTGAATGCTATACCTGCTCTGGGGCAGGTAGTTAGCGTATAATGTAAGGGAGGGAAAGAGGCTGCTTGCCGCAACTCCACCGTTTTTTTTTTTTTTTTTTTTCTGCTCTTGTTGCTTTTGCTGTCTTCCCTGCCATGAACTATTACCCTCTGCCATGTCCCACCCTGCCTTGGAGCCACCCAAGTATGGATTGAAACCTCCACAGTGAGCTAAATAAACCTTTCCTTCCTTAATTTTGGACATTGGGTATTTTGTCTCAGCAACAAGAGAAAAGTAACCAAGACATGTGGTTCCTTATTAAGAAATTGGTTAATAACACAAAATATACCAAAGGATTTACCTAAGCACATTTGACAGTGATTAGTGAAAAATAAAGTCACTTTCCATCTATAACTTCAACCAGTTCAGATTATTCTACAAAAAACATGGTTTAACAATTAACCAAACAGGGCTCACTAGGAATTCCATGCAACTCACAAAATAAAAGAGGACAATGATATTATAATGGTAAAATCAAGTAATGTGAATAATTTGAAGTGGACTTACTATTTCGGTCAAAATGGAATGTTAATTATTTGACAACCAAGGAGCAATTAATTGCTTTGATTGCTGAAAGCTATACCATCTTTTGTATAACTGAACAATAATCACATTAGTCTAGGTCAGGACAATATCCAAAATAATCACATATAATTTATTATACTTTAAATACAAATTTTCCCCAAAGATATACTCTATGAGGTTTTAAAGAGGTCATTTTGTGACTCAACCACATTTTCAGCTTCTATACCATCTTTTTTTTCCCTTTCCTACTTCTAATATGTATTATTTTTTAAAGTCATATTCAATTAGTAGAGTTCATTTTCACAAAAAAAACTCATCTAAGCTGTATATGTAGTCAGAAGCAATTAGCATGTCATCAGGTTGTGAGGGTTCTAGCCTACTGATCCATGATTTAATTCAAATGTGACCTCACCCATGGCACAATCTAATTAACAAAATATTTATTTTGGGATGATGTGTTCTCTAAAAATTCCTCTGGTGTGGGTTTGTGTTTATAGCACTTTGAAGTGCAAACCACTTACAACATCTTCACTAATATTCTCTGGTGAAGTAAGAGAAGAGTTAAATGTAGGTACAAACTCTTCTTAAGATATGTGTTAGCTTTCTGCTGCTAGAACAGAATACTGGAGAAGATCAATTTAATTGGAAATACTTATTTTTGGCTCATGGCTCATGGTTCCAGTTTATGATCACTGGCCTCTGATATTTCGGGGCCTGCAGTTGAAAGCCATGGCAGTGCAAATCTGCTTACCCCATGGAAGCTAGAAAGGAGAGAGAGGGAGAGGAACTATGAAGAACCAGGTAGAAAGGGGGACCAGAAACAAGATGTAGTCCTCAAGGTTATACCTTCATGACACAGTCCTTTAACCTAGGCTCTACATTTAACTTTCCATCACCACCCAATAAAGCCATCAAATTCTGATGGCTTTATGAAGTTAGAGTCCCCGTCATCCAAAAGTCTTGGTAAACGAGTCCCCCAAGCACATGGCTTAAGACCACACCACAGCAAGATGCCTTGTTGAGTTAACTAGGTTTGGAAATGTTGGAACCTGAATGTTACTTTTGAAAGACACAGGCTTGAATATCAAACTTTAGAAAACCTATGCTTCTCTGAGAATAAGACCTAACTGGAAAATAATCAGTCTTGCAAACTGGAGATTGAAAAATGCCAGCTCCAAAAAGCCTACCCTGCCTTCACTACCACCACTATTCTCTTGCTCAGTGGCTGCTCTCTAAGGCAGATAAGGCAAGGACAGGATGATTGGGACTGGTAGTCTTGATCTCTAGTTTTCAAAACATTATTTTTCAGCTAGGTCTTATTTTCAGGGAAAGAGGGTTGTTATTTCATAATAGGAAATGCATTTTAAAAGACTTGCTAATTACAAATTTATCTACTTTTGATTGTCTAAGGCAAGGAGTCATCAACTAAGCACTTTTTTAATATAAAATTTTGAAGCATTTAATATAAAGTTTTAAAGCATTTTTAAAAACAAAAATAATTTTAAAATTTTATTAGTTCATGTTCAGAAGTCATGCAGTTTATGATCATCTTGGTGAGTGATTACATGTACATACCACAGCTTGTTTCTTTGTTTTAAATCCACCTCCTTCCCCTCCTCTGGTTCCCCCACCCCATTTTTCATACTTGTGATATTATTTCTCCTAGCTCATGTTATGGCATAGTGTTTATATTAATTGGGGATATTATGTTCCCCTACATGGCATGTCTCTATTCTTCTTATTTCTCCTGCCCTTCTCACCCCTCAGCCTTGTTCCCCTGAAGTTTACATTGTCTGCAAACAGAATAGCTAAACCTGTGTTTTTCTGGGTTCCCGTTGCATGGAGGATTGTTTTCCATCCTTTGACTTTCAATCTATGGATTTCCTTTTGAGTAAAATGTGTTTCCTGTATACAGCATATTGTTGGATTTTGTTTCTTAATCCACTCTGGGGCTTGATTTTTAAAATTTTTTATATGTTCTAGATAGAAGTCCTTTGTCTGAGGGACAGTTGGCAAAAATTTTTTCCCAATTTGTAGGTTTTGTTTTTACTCTCTTGGTGATTTCTTTTTCTTCTATTTTAAAGACAGTAGTAAAAAAAAAAACAACAATAGCAAAATATCAACATCACAGACATAAACAAAAAACAAAGCAAGGACATTAAAAATGATACAGGATTTCAAAATAAAATGATAGGAATTAACAGTGGTTGCTATATTACATGTTGTCATCTTCAAATAAGGTGCTCATATTACCAAATTTTAGAAAGAAGATTGTTCAAACCATTAAAGAGAATTTAAAAAAATAATTATTAAAAAACCATTAGAGACGATACAGAGTTTCAATAGACAAGATGGTAGGAATTCACCATTGGTTGTTCTATTGCATATTGTCTTCAAATCAGTTGCTCAGATTACCAGATATAAGCATACAAAATTGGTCAAAATATTAAAAATTTTAAGTATTAACTGTTCCTTTCAATAAGCCACCAGACATCAACAATATAGTTATCCCAGGTATCTATCTATCTGTCTATCTCCATGGAGATATACATATATATATACATATATAAATAAATATATATGTATATCTCCATGGAGATATATATATAAATATAAATATATATATATATTTATATATATATACACACACACATCTAAAGAATCCTATCTTGTTCTTTCTTTTTCTTCTTTGCCTCATCCCAGTTGTTCCTTTCTTGGAGCAGTGTCTTTCCCTTTCATATCTGTTGTTCATTTTGGGTTTTATTTAGTCTTTCAGGTTCTTACACTAGGGAGAAATATGATGTTTACACATGTGGATCCAATTTATTGCACTTATGAGTATGGTCTCTAGTTGCATCCATTTACCTATTAAAGCCTCAAATTTATGTTTTTTTATAGCTGAGTGATACTCCATTGTATAAAAATACCACATCTTTTTTATCCATTCCTCAGTTGATGGGCATTTGGGTTGATTCCAAGATTTAGCTATGACAAACTGTGCTGCTTTAAACAGGGGTGCACATATATTGCTGTGGTATGATGTTCTTAATTCTTCTCAGAAAAAATGCAGAAGGGGAATAGCTGGGTTAAGTGGGACCTCTAATCCTAGTTTTGTGAGGAATCTCCAAACTGATTTCCACTGTGGTTTCACAAATCTACACAACCACCAGCAATGGAGAAGGGCTCCTTTTTCCCCACAACCTCCCCAGCATTTGTTATTGGTTGATTTCTTGATGATAGCCATTCTTTCTGGGGTGAGATGGAATCTCAGTGTTGTTTTAATTTGTATTTCTTGAATAACTGATGATGTTAAACATCGTTTCATATATATATTTGCCATTAGTATTTCTTAATCTGAGAAGTGTGTATTCATCTCAGATCCCCAGTTTTGGGTTGGGTCTTTGAATTTTGGGGTTCTGAGTTTTTAAGTTCTGTATATGTTCTACATAGAAGTCCTTGTCTGAGGGGGAGTTGGCTGAAATGTTTTACCAATTTGTGGGTTTTCGTTTTACTCTATTGATGATTTCTTTCAGTGAGCAAAAACTTTTCAATAAGATGAGAGCCCCGTTGTTGATTCTTTGAAATATTTCCTGTGCAGTTTGGTTTTTGTTCATGAACTCTTTGCATACCCCTATGTCTTCATGATTTTTACCTACTTTCTCTTCCAGTAGATTTAGTGTTTTTGTTTTGATATTTAGATCTTTGATCCATTTTCACTTTACTTTAGTGCATGGTGATAGACATAGGGCTAGTTTTAGTCTTCAGCATGTGGAGAGCCACGTTTTCCAGCACCATTTATTAAAAGAGGCTATGTTTCTTCCAGTGAACATGTTTGGCCCCTTTGTCAAAGATAGGTGGCTGAGTGTGTTTGTAGCTATGTCTATATCTTCTAATCTGTTCCCTTGATCTTCAGGTCTGTTTTTGTGCCAGTGTCATGCTGATTTTACCACAATACCCTTGTAGTATAATTTCAAGTCAGGAATTGTGATACTTCCTGCCTTTGTTTTGCTGCCCATGATTGCTTTTGCTATTCTAGGCAACTTCTGGTTCAGATGAATTTTAGGAGTGCTTTCTGTAGATCTTTGAGGTATACTTATGGTATTTTAATTGGGATTGCATTGAATCTGTACAACAATTTTGGAAGTATGGCCTTTTTCACAATGTTGAGTCTTCCTATCCATGGGCAAGAAGTATCTTTCAATTTTCTGAACTCTTCTTCAATCTCTTTTTTCAGAGTACTCTAATTTTCCCTGTATAGATCTTTTAATTCTTTTGTTAGACTGATTCCTAAATATTTTATTTTTTTAGATGCTATTATGAAAGGTGTGGTTTCACTAATTTCTTTCTCAGTCTGTTTTTTCTTTGTGTACAGGAATGCTCTTGATTTTTGAGTGTTGACTTTGTATCCAGCTATGCAACTGAATTTAGTTATTAAATCTGTAAGCCTTTTGGTGGCATTTTTGGGGTCTTCTATGTAGAGTATCATGTCATCTGTGAATAATGATAATTTCGCTTCTTCCTTTCCTATCCTTATTCCTTTTATTTCTCTCTCTTGTCTGATTGCTCTGGCTAATATTTCCAGAACTGTATTGAATGGGAGGGGTGACAGTGGGCATCCTTGTCTTGTTCCTGATTTTAAAGTGAAAGCTTTCAATTTTTTTAACCATTTAGTATGATGTTAGTTGTTGGTTTGTCATAGATGGCTTTCATTAGATTGAGGTAAAGACCATCTGTTCTTATTGTCTGTAGGGTTTTTATCATGAATGAGTGTTGTTCTTTATTAAAAGGTTTTTCTGCATCGATGGAGATGTTTTGTGATTTTTGTCTTTGGCTCTGTTAATATGGTGTATTACATTTCTTTATTTGCATGTATTGAACCATCCCTGCATTCCTGGGATGAATCTCACTTGGTCGTGGTGTATAATCTTGTTGATGATTTGTTGCATCCTGTTTCCTAGTATGTTATGAGAATTATGGCATCTATATTTATCAGGGAGATTGATCTGTAGTTTTCTTTCCGTTGGGTCTCTCTCTGGTTTTGGTATCAGGGTAATACTTGCCTCCAGGAATTAGTTGGTGAGAATTCTTTCTCTTTCAATTTCATTAAAGAGTATGAGAAGAATTGACATTAAATCTTCTCTAAATTTCTTGTAGCATTCAGCTCTAAATCCATCAGGACCTGGGCTTTTCTTCATTGGCAAGTTCTTTTATTACATTCTAAATTTCACTGACTGATACTGAGTTATTCAGGATTTTTATATCTTTTTGATTCAGCTTTGGTAATTTATATGTATCTAGAAATCTGTCCATTTCTTCTGTGTTTTCCATCCTATGAGAGTAAAGATTTTCAAAGTAGGTATTGATGTCTTCTCAATTTCTATAGGATCTGTAGTGTTTTCACCCCTTTCATTCCTTATTGCAAGTATTTCAATTTTTTCTTTCCTTTTTGGATAATGTTGGCTAGAGGTTTATGTATTTTATTTATTCTTTCAAAGAACCAACTCTTGAATTCATTAATTCTTTGTATTGTTTTTTAGTCTCCATTGCATTAATTTCTACCCTGCGCTTTAAAATTTTCTATCTTCTTTGGACTTTGTGTTTGACGATCTCTTCTTTTTTTCAAGCTTGAGGTGCAGTATAAGATTGTTTATTTGTACTTGTTCTGTTTTCCTGAGGTGGGAATTCACCATTATAAATTTCCCTCTGAGGACTGCTTTCACTGTGTCCGACAGGTTCCTGTAAGTTGTATCTACATTTTTGTTTTATTGTAAATGGTGTCTAATTTCTTCTTTAATTTCATCTGTGACCCACTGGTTGTTTAGCAGTGGGTTATTTAATTTCCATGTGTTTATGGAGTTTTTGTGATTTCTTTTGTCATTAATTTCCAATTTCATTGCATTGTGGTCCAATAGTATGCATGGGATAATTTCAGTCCCTTTGAATTTATTTAAGCATGCTCTGTGTACTAGCATGTGGTTTATTTGCATTTATTTAAGCATGTTCTGTGTACTAGCATGTGGTCTATTTCATAGAATGTCCCGTGTGCAGCTTAGAGTAATGTGTATTCTGATGCTGTTGGGTGGAACACGCTGTAAACATCTACTAAGTCCATCTGTTCACAAGTTTGGTTTAGTTCTGTTATTTCTTTGCTAATGTTTTGTCTACTTGATCTATCTCTTTATGACAAAAGTGTGTTAAAATTCCCAGTAATGATTGTGTTGCTGCTTATTTCATTTTTCATGCCTGTTAAAATTTGTCTTATATAGTTAGGTGCTCCTTTATTTGGTGCATAGATGTTTATGATTGTAACCTCTTCCTCTTAAAGTTTTCCCCCTCACAAGTGTGTAGTAACTTTCTTTATCTCTTTTTATCTTTCTTGGTTTGAAGTTCACATGACTACAAACAGAATAGCTACAGCCACTTTTTTCTGGGTTCCTGTCACATGGAATATTGTTTTCCGTCCTTTAATTTTCAGTGTATGAATTTCCTTTGGAGTTAAGTGTATTTCTTGTATAAAGCATATTGTTGGATTTTGTTTCTTGATCCAGTCTGCCAATTTGTTTCCTGGGATTGGTGAATTGAAACCATTTACATTGATGCTTATAACTGATATTTATTGGCTTATCTTTGTCATGTTATTTTCCTGCTGTTGGATTCCCCCTTTTTCCCTCTGTTTAACTGCTTGCTCTGCTTGGTGCTTCCTCTCTGTTGTTGTTCCTGAAGTTGTGATCTGCTTTATCTCTTTCTAGAATATCTTTCAGTACTCTTTGTAGGGGTGGTTTGGTGCTCATCAATTTCTTCAGTTCTTTGTCATGAAAATATTTTATTTCTCCATTAATTTTGAAGGATAGTTTTGCAGGGTACATCAGTCTGCATTGGAAGTTGTTTTCTTTCACTACCTGAAATACCTCACTCTAAACTCTTCTTGACTTGATGGTTTGTGTTGAGAAATCTGCCATGATTCTCGTGGGCTTTCCTTTATAGGTGATCTATTTCTTTTCTCTAACAGCTTTTAATATTCTGACCTTTTGTTGAATTTCTGAGATCTTAATCACTATATGTCTGAGTGTAAATTTATTTTGATTATGGCTAATTGGAGTTCTATATGCTCCAGTAAGTGTATGTCCAATTTTTTTTTCACACTTGGGAAATTTTCTGCTACTATTTCTGCAAACAGTCTTTCCATGTCATTTGTGTTGACACCTGTTTTGTTTACACCTGTTCTTATATTGTTTTCCTTTGCTTCATCTTGAGTTGTTGAATTGTTATTTCCTGGTTCCTTGTTATTTTTAAGAGATCCTTCCTTTCATGGTCATTAATGGCAATGCTGTCTTCAAGGTCTGAAAGTCTATCTTCTGCTTTGTTCAGCGGTTTTGCCTGATTTCCATGCTCTTTTGTGTCAATATCTCCTGGATTTGTTCTTAGTGGGGTAGAGGTCTGAGATTTCATTTTACTCCTTTGTTTTTTCATTTTTTGAAGATCCAGAAGTTCCCTGGAGCTCAGCCTCACTCCTACAATGGTGTGGGTGTGTTGAGTTGAGGATCTGAAGGTCCCCAGTACTGAGCATGTGTCTTGCTCTGGTGTGTAGGCACAAGGTGCGGTCGCAGATGCTCCCAAATCTTTCCTTCATTCAGTTGTCTCCTAGGCCAGTGGGATAGGGGCAGGGGAGGCTCACTGAAGCTCCCTGAAGCTCTCTGGGGTTCAGCCCAGCTTCCACAAGTGTGAGGGGATCTCAAGTCTTGGTCACCGAGGCTTCAGAGGTTGCCCAGGACCAGCTTGGTTCCTGTGCTGGTGGGGGAGTGGTGAGGCAGAGTCACCAAGGCTACTGATGCTGTCTTGGGTTCAGCTTGACTCCCATGGGTTTGCAGGGAATGATGGGAGTGGCCACCGAGACCCCAGAAGGTGTCTGGGGCTCTGCCTGCCTTGCATGCTGGTGGGGAAGGCACGGGGGTGACTCACAGGGGTTCCTGAAGATGTTCTGGTGACTTCTTTTGATGTGCAAAAACTTTTCAATAAGATGAGGTCCTAGTTGTTGATTCTTTGAAGTATTTCCCATGCAGTTTGGTTTTTGTTCATAAACTCTCTGCCTATCCCTGTGTCTTCTAGATTTTTACCTACTGTCTCTTCCAGTATATTTAGTGTTTCTGTTTTGATATTTAGATCTTTAATCCATTTTCACTTTACTTTAGTGTGTGGTGATAGACATGGGTCTAGTTTTAGTCTTCAGCATGTGGAGAGCCAGGATTTACAGCGCCATTTATTAAAGAGGCTATCTTTCTTCCAGTGAACATATTTGGCCCCTTCGTCAAAGATAAGGTGGTTGAGTGTGTTTGTAGTTTTGTCTGCATCTTCTAATCTGTTCCCTTCATCTTCAGGTCTGTTTTTTTGCCAGTGCCATGCTGATTTTACCACAGTAGCTTTGTAGTATAATTTCAAGTCAGGGATTATAATGGCTCTGTAGGCAGGAAGATTTTTTAATAAACATCTGTGGTCACAATTCTCTGGCTGTCTTGCACCTCAGTGGGCCAAGTCCTTGAAACATCTGGTATAAATCTTTAGGTGTCTGCAGATCAGGGGCCTACAAAATTACTTGTTCTCTCTTATCTGTTTTACTATATCCTGTGGTTCATGATGACAGCTTTGTTGCTGAGCTGAGTTCCCTGCTGAGAATAATGCCTCTGCTGGCAAGCAGGTTAGGCGGTGGGAGAGTCAGATCCAATTAGAAGCTTACAGGAGGTTCATTTTGTGATTGAGGAAAGCTACATAGTTGTCAGAACTTGCGTAAAGGGAGGACAGTAAAGTGGGTAAGTTATGGAAAAGCCAGAGGCTTAGCATGGGGACAACTGAGGAACAATACTAATGAAGATAGGAGTTACTGTGCATGAGCTAAGTGTGGGGAGTTTAAAACTTGGGAGCTAGGATTTATGTGTTTGGAAGAAAATGAGGAAATGTGTTAATAATATTATCAACCTAATAAACACATGAAACCATAGATAAACCTAACATAACACCATGTTACTAAATAAATTAAGAAACATATAAAAATTCAATCCAATTATATGTCTAATGGGAACACAAGTTAGACATTCCAAAGAAACAACACATTTGTGATTCTTAAGTAGCTTCTTTGCCAGAGAGTCTGAGGGCTCACACCCCAATAACTCCTCCAATCCCTCCACCATAGTACTGATGTTAACTCAGACTCAGGATCTCTTTCTGCCAGGCTCCCAGGTGTGATGGTGGTTTGGGCAGACAAATTCACTGGCACTAAATCATCCACTGAGTAAAGATTATTCCTTTGCAATCAATTCAACTAAAGCAGTTACAGGCTTATCTATTATAGCAGTATTAGAGCTAGTTGAGAAACAACAATAAGACCTTGTTTTGGGTCTCCCATTAGCCTAGAGAAGAGATCCACAGCTAGAGTGTAAGCATCATAACAACCCAAGTTTTGATTCACAATTAATGTGCATTAAATGTGATGGTTGTGTGTTATGGTTTATGTCTATATCCCCCCCACAAAGTCTCATGTAGTCGTGGGGGATCAGCTTTTCAGAGGTGATTGAATCTAGAGTTTGTGAATGATTCATGGTCCAATCCTAAGATTAAGGATGTGAGTGCTTCCCTCTCCTTAGGGTGGATAGCCTGTATACACTGTAAGGAAGGGAAAGAGTCTTGTCCTCTCTCTGTCTCTCTCCCTCTCATTGCTTTTGCTGTCTTCTACAACTGTGAACTGTTTCCTGTCTGCCATGTGCCACCCTGCTTTGGAGCCAGCTTATTATGGACTGAAACCTCTACAAACTATGAGCTAAATAAACCAATGCTAAACTCATAGCAAAATATGAGCTAAGTAATGGGTGTTGGGAATTTTGTCTCACCAAGAGGCAAGTGACTAAGACACCCTGTCTCCCCTACTGGTGAAAAATAGCATTGAATAGTAATTTTATAGAATGAGTTATTGAAAGCATGGGCGTTGGGACCAGGTAACACCAAGGGAGAGAAAGAGAAGGGAAAAAGACAAAAGCAGGGGTTGGCGGTGAATTTTTTAAAAGTCCTCCACTGTGTGGAATGGGAAGGAGGAAATGAGGGGTGCTAAGGATCCTATGAATATTATGTTGTTATATATTCAGAAAGAAATAAAGGAGAAAACCAGGTACAAAATTAGTAGTGGTAAATGGGGGTTGGAAAAGATTCTATGATTGATATAAATATTTGAGAAAAAGTTTAAAGGAGACAATTTAAAAGGTGCAGTGGAAAGAAAAGTAAAATTGAAAATGAATAAAACACAAAAGAAAGAGGTCAGATGAAGAGATGTGTAAAGCCAGGAGGGATACAAGTTTACAAAGGGGAATTCCCTTACCCTCTATAAACTATACTGTGGGAAAAAAAGGTCAAGAGTAATCAAAGCATTCATAGACATACTCAGAAAACAAGACTGTAAAGTAATGGAATAAAAGTGTGAGGGGAAAATGTACAGAAGGAGGAAAATAGCAAAGAGTGAAAAATTTTCAAAGTAAAATAAAAATAATTCAATCAAATAAAGAAAAGTAAAAGAAAGTTTTCTATTGTTTTGGCCACGTGGCCCCTTTTCTCTGGCTTGGGTTAAGTAGCAGAGCTCAAGCCAGGCCATGTCTCTGTTCATGCTGCAAGTTTAAGGTGGCAGCTTGCCCTCAGAAGGTGCTAAATGTGGGGATCTGCCTACAGTAGGAAACCAACACTAACGTGATCTTCCAGTCCTGTGGCTTAGGCTGAACCTGGCCTCTGCAGGAGACAATTGTGTGATCACCAGTCCCCACCTCTCAGCAGGATCCCCCAGTCTTCCCCAACTCTCTTTCGCTCAGCTACTCTGGGAACTTGGCAGTGTGAAGCAGCTAACCTTGGTGTTGTGGAAGCAAGGCTCAAACACCCAGCCCTTCCCTACAGTGCCATCCCCACCAGTGTCTGCTCCATGCAACTGTGTCCTGTAAAAGCCCCACTACAGACATCAAAGGTTGTAGTTTGATTCTCAGTTCTCACCCCTGCCATGGGGTTAGATCTTCATGTTTACCATTTCTGGAATGTGTGGTTGTAAACTAGTTGTAAACGCCCTGCCCTTCCTGGACTCCCAGAATGTATTGTTCTTCCCCTAAATGCTCTACCCCTCCCGGATTCTCGGAATGTACTGTTCCTGCCATTAAAAAAAAAAAGAAAAAAAAAGAGAATCCCCTCATTGTTACAGATGTGACATGTGTTTGCCAAACAGGATGCGGTTTTAGGGTTTAAAAGCTACTCTCTTCTCTGGATCGAGACTGATCTGATCCTTCCCTGTGGGGAGGCTCTCAGTCAGTCCCTGGCCAGGAATAACAGCTCATCTTAAATTCCAGTTGGCGGTCCGTGCATCTTGGTGTTTGTTGGTTGGTACCATTTGGTTCTATTCTGGTTGCTAGTCCAGAACATTTTGGAGGTTCCACCGAGACCCCTATGGGGGTGCTACCAAGCCGGATCACTTTACCCCTGGTAGCCACCTGTCAGGGGGCTCCCCGAGAAGATGTGCCTCGGCCTCGACAGGCTCCCCTGCCTAGGGTAAAGACTAAATTCTTTCTATTCGACTTGGAGCCGTTTGTCTTCTTACCGGTAAGAGTTTGATTTGTTTGTTTGGGGGGCGCCCCATTTGGATCTCTTGGGTGGCAGACGTGCCTTTAAGTGCCGGAGAGACTTTGGTTTGGTTTTGGTTTGTTTGGTTTTAGTTTGTTTTGCTGTTGGGTTAGCTCGCAGGGGGGCCCGTTCCTAATTCATGTTCTTTTTTCAACCACTGACTTGTTTAACTGGAAGCAGCAATACCTGCCTTTCTCAAAGGATCCCCAAGCTTTGATATCTCTTATTGGGACAATATTTGCCGCCTACCGCCCCATCTGGGATGACTGCCAACAGCTTTTATGGGTCCTATTCACTTCAGAGGAACGAGAACATGTCTGCTCCCATGGGCGAAAGGCCGTTCTTGGACCTGACGGCCAACCTGCCACCGATCCTAGACTAGTAGAACAACATTTCCCATCTGCTCGCCCAGATTGGAATCCCAGTGGAAATGCAGGTAAGGAGGCTCTCGTTCGGTATTGCCAGACTCTTCTTGGTGCCATTAAGGCTGCAGCCTGCAAGCCAACTAATTTGTCTAAGGTAACTGAAGTCAGTCAGAGGCCGGATGAGTTTCCGGCAGCGTTCCTTGAGAGCCTCCAAGAGGCTTATTGTATGTATACTCCAACTGATCTGGAGGCACCAGAAAACAGGCGAGCTCTTAACATAGTGTTTGTTGCCCAATCGGCCCCAGACATTAGGAGGAAGTTACAAAAGTTAGAGGGTTTTGAGGGAAAGGCACTCTCAGAATTGGTAGAAGTGGCTCAAAAGGTCTTTAATAACCAGGAGGATCCCCCGGAACTAAACAAAAGAATGGCGAAAGGTTTGTTGGCCATGGGAGAAAAGCCCCCAAAAGGAACAAACAAGTCCATGACTGGGACCAAAGATAAAAGACCTTCCCTAGGAAAAAATCAGTGCGCCTATTGCAAGGAACAGGGTCACTGGAAAAAGGACTGTCTAAAGCTTAAAGAAAAAGGTCCCACAATCTTGAGTACACGAGAAACAGACTGAAGAAGTCAGGGCACCCCTGGCCCCCAGGAGCCCTGGGTAACCCTTACCATGGGGGGCCAAGAGGTCCAGTTCCTTGTGGACACGGGTGCCACCTTCTCCATTCTTCAGCAGCCCATTAGACCCCTGTCTTCTATAAAGACTAACATTCAGGGAGCAACTGGTAAAACTAAGGCCTACCCCAGTCACAGGCGACATAACGGACCTAGGAAAACAAACTTTGACCCACTCCTTTTTGGTCATGCCTGAGTGTCCTTACCCACTGCTTGGGAGAGACCTTTTACATAAGTTACAGGCCCAGATCTCTTTTGCAGGTGAAAGCCCAACTGTGACTTTTACCAACAGGATTCAGCCCCCTGCTATTTTACTTGTCCTCTCACAGAGGGACATATACTTACCACAGAACCCCTGGGAGCCCCAGAACAAATGTCTAACCAGCTTCTAGAAATATGGAAATTACAAATACCTGAAGTTTGGGCGGAGGACAATCCTCCCGGCTTGGCTTCCCATCAGCCCCCAATTGTGGTAGCCCTCCCTCCCACTGCTGTGCCTGTGCGAGTCCGACAGTACCCACTGAGTCAACAAGCTCGGGAGGGCATAGCTAAACACATCTCAAGACTGAGACTCTTTGGGATCCTGGTCACCTGCAAGTCCCCCTGGAACACCCCGCTGCTCCCAGTCCAGAAGCCCGGCACCAATGACTACTGGCCTGTCCAGGATCTCTGAGAGGTAAACAGACGGGTGGAAACCCTTCACCCCACTGTACCCAACCCATACACCCTCCTCAGCCTTCTCCCTCCTGATAGGACTGTGTATTCTGTCTTGGATTTAAAAGATGCCTTCTTTAGTCTTCCTTTGGCACCGGTCAGTCAACCCATTTTTGCTTTCGAATGGACTGACCCGTTAACTGGGGAGTCAGGACACTTAACCTGGACGTGGCTCCCCCAAGGATTTAAGAATGCCCCCACCCTGTTTGATGAGGCTCTAAGCAGAGACCTTCAGGATTGTCGTGCCTTCCACCCACGGGTGACTGTTCTCCAATATGTAGATGATGTTTTGGTAGCCGCAGATACCCAGAAAACATGCCAAGAGGCAACGGAGGATCTCCTACGAGAATTAGCCTGCTTAGGCTACCGGGTCTCCGCTAAGAAGGCACAATTGTGCCAAACTAAAGTAACATACTTGGGCTATGTTATCGCCGGGGGCACCCGAACGCTCTCTGATAGCTGCATTAAGGCCATCCTAAACATACCCCCACCCCAGTCCAAGCGACAGATACGAGAGTTCCTAGGAACTGTGGGGTACTGTAGAATGGATTCTGGGGTTCACAGAAATGGCTCAGCCACTGTACGAGGCCACCAAGGGAGACACATCTGAGCCTCTTGATTGGACTGAAAAGTTACAACAGGCCTTTGATAAGCTATGGGCAGCTTTAATTTCGGCCCCTGCTCTGGCCCTGCTGGACCTGACCAAGCCCTTTCAGCTCCACGTAGCGGAGGCCCATGGGATTGCAAAGGGGGTCCTCACTCAATATCTGGGTCCTTGGAAGTGGCCAGTGACCTATTTTTCTAAGTGCCTAGACCACATGGCTGCTGGGTGGTCCAATTGCTTATGGACCCTCACCGCTACTGCTACTGTTATCAAGGAAGCAACTAAGCTAACTTTTGGTCAGCAACTTTATGTGGTTACCTCCCACTCCCTTGAGCCTCTTTTAAACAGCCCTCCTGAAAGATGGTTATCAAATGCCAGGATCGTTCAGTATCAGGCTTTGTTGCTGGATCCAGATCGAATTTGTTTCCTGCTTGCAACTTCCCTCAACCCTGCCACGTGGCTTCCTGATGATAATCCAGATGGGCCAACTCATGAATGCCTTGACGTTCTCCAGACCGTCACTAACTTCAGACCAGACCTGACCGATGTGCCTTTGTCCCAAGTGGATGCCACACTCTTCACAGACGGAAGTAGCTATCTCCATGAAGGTACTCGAGTGTCGGGGGCGGCTGTCACTACTGAAACTGAGGTAATTTGGGCAGAGCCCCTAGGAGCTCACACCTCTGCACAAAAGGCTGAACTTGTAGCCTTGACTCAAGCCCTAAAATGGGCCAAAGACAAGTCTGTCAATATCTATATGGGCAGTAAATATGCCTTTGCCACTCTACATGTCCACAGGGCCATTTATAAAGAACGAGGCCTGTTAACCTCGGAGGGAAAAGCCATCAAAAATGCCTCCGAAATTTTGGACTTGATAGCAGCTATTTGGGAGCCCAAGAGGGTTGCAGTAATACATTGCAAGGCCCACCAAAAGGAAGACAACCCAGTAGCCCGAGGGAACCAATTGACAGACTCCACTGCCAAACAGATTGCGCTAAAATCAGTGGGGTCCACTGCATTGGCTGTGGTTACCCTCCCCCTGCCTTGGCTGGCTACCCCAGCTTATTCTGATTTGGACATAAAGTTAGCAGCAACCCTAAGATCCCAAGATAATGCTGATGGATGGCACATCCTCCCTGATGGTCGCTTTCTCCTCCAGAAACACTTGGGGCCCAGATACTACGAGAGACTCATCAAGCCACGCATTTAGGGGGAACTAAACTTGCTCAATTGCTCCGGAAAACTTACTTTATTCCTAATCTTACAGCCAAAGCCAAGGACATTAGTCTAAGATGCCCCCACTGTGCTCAAGTAAATCCCAAGGGCAAATCATCTGGTGATCACCCTCAACAACGACAGAGAGGACAAAATCCACGAGAACACTGGGAGATAGATTTCACTGAGATGGGTCCTGGATGCCATGGATACAAATATCTACTAGTCTTAGTGGGTACTTTTACAGGATGGCCTGAGGCTTTTCCTACAAGGACTGAGTCGGCTTTGATTGTAACCAAAAAATTGCTGTCTGAGATTGTGCCTCGATTTGGTCTGCCTTTAGTAATGGGGTCCAATAATGGTCCTGCTTTCATAGCTCAGATAACCCAAAATTTAGCTGAGTGTTTACAGGTTGATTGGAAGCTCCACTGTGCCTACCGGCCTCAAAGTTCTGGACAGGTAGAATGTATGAATAGAACCATCAAGGACACAGTTTCCAAGATGGCTCTGGAGTCTGGCAAAAATTGGGTGAGTCTCGTACCTTTTGCCCTCCTGCATGCACGATGTACCCCCTACATCCAAGGTATTACTCCCTTCGAGGCTATGTATGGGAGACCCACTCCTCTGGTATCCAGGCTCCATAATGTCCATTCTGAAACCATACATAACCAAGATCTCATTAAGTCCCTCCAGGTTCTACAGCCAGTACTTCAAGAGGCCCATCGCCTCTTCAGGGAACATCACCCACTGAGCACTGACCAACTGAACTCCCCACCCATCGCAGAGCCTGGTTCCTTAGTCTGGGTTAAAAAGAGGGACTCTCACAACTTGGACTGTCGCTGAACAGGCCCACACATGGTCGTCCTCAGCACTCCCACCTCGATCAAAGTCGCCAGGAAGGACTCTTGGATCCACCACTCCCACGTCAAGCCTTTCGTCAGGCCTGATTCCGAGTCAGCATGGAGGGTCCAAGCCACAGACGACCCATTACAAGTAAAACTGAAACGTACTACAGACTGATTTATATTTCTATTGTATGCCATTTTCTTGCTCCTGCAACCACGGCTGGACCCCACCGTCCATTTCTTCGCACCTGGTGGGCCACTGCTTCCCTTGACGGCCACCGGATAGCTGAAAACACCGTGTACCCAGAACTCAGGTTTGATTTATGTCAACTTATTGGTACCTGGACCCACCATGATGCAGCAAAGGTGGGTCTAGCAGAAAAATGGGCCAGAAGTTCTAGGAAACGAGAGTCCTTCATAGGCTGTAGCCTGGCAGCGAACGCAGAACGGGCATTAAGAGACGTTGAGTTTTATGCTTGCCCCACTTTTACCCCTAATGCTGATACTGAATGTGGAGGACACCAGGTATGTAGTTGTTATTACTGGGGCTGTGAATCAGTAGCACCCTGGAGGCACACTGGAGGCACACTGACCAATTTCTAAAGATCACCAGGCTTAGAGGCCCAGATAATTGTTGGTTAAATCAGTGTAATCCTCTTATTCTAACTTTCCTACAACCTGACCATCCGTCTTGGAGAGGAGGAAAAACCTGGGGAGTATGTTTATATGTCAAAGGATATGACCCAGGATTCTGGCTAACTATCCAAATGAGAGTAAATAACAACCCTAACTCACCAACATTGCCCCTGGGGCCCTTAGTGCCCATCTTGCAGCCTGTCCACCCCTCTTCCAAGCCCGTTTCGATGTCCTCCCCTTCAACTCAGAGTTTGCTTCAAACTAGTCCTCCGGTTTCCCCCCTTTTACTTCCACTAGATATTATGTTCTCCTATCTAAATAGGTCTAACCCCAATATGACTGAGGATTGTTGGCTATGCCTTGACCCCTCACCCCCATTTTATGTTGGACTTGTGCTAATGCTTCTATCGGGTCTCAACCCCAGGACATTAAAATTTCCAGTACCATTGCAGCTAACTCACCCTGCTGGTAGGGCCAAAGGCCCATTCTAACTTTAGGAAGTATCCAGGGAGAAGGCATCTGCTTTCACTCTGAAGCATACTCCCTAGTCAAGTCACCTTATCGCGCCCTTTGTGACCATTCTGTCTCCATTAAAAATATAACTTACAGTCCCACACAACATTTGGCTGCACCCCAGGGAACTTGGTTTGCTTTCACCTCAGGAATCACTCCTTGTCTGTTTTCTTCTGTCACCACCCAATCCCTTGAACTCTGCATTCTGACACACATTTTCCCATAGGTATATTATTATTCTGGAGAAGGAGGTCAAGAACATCTCTCTCGGGTGGATCTCCCTAGAACAAAAAGGGCCCAGCTGCTTTGCTGGGAATTGGACTTGCGGGGTCAACTGCCATAGGCTCCTCTGCACTTATCCTCCAAGATAAAAATTACCGAGACCTTAGTGCCCAGATCGATAAAGACCTGGCCACTCTAGAGAATTCAGTTACAAAACTTAAGGAGTCTCTTGGGTCCCTGGCTGAAATGGTCTTACAAAACTGGCGAGGTCTGGACTTGCTGTTCCTTAAAGAGGGGGGTCTCTGCATAGCCCTAGGTGAAGCTTGTTGCTTCTATACTAATCACTCCAGAGTTATAAAAGATAGTCTAAATAGACTTAGGAAAAGACTCCAAGACAGGGAAGAACAAAAAAAGGAAAATCAAAATTGGTATGAGGGGCTCTTTAGTATGTCTCCATGGTTGACTACTCTGCTTTCAGCCTTAATTGGTCCCTTACTGTTAATCCTCCTACTTGCTACAGTAGGACCATGTGCCATTAATTGTATCATGAACTATATCTGGTGAAGAATTCAAGCTGTAAAGTTAATGGCCCTCCATACCCAATATGACATGTTACCCCTAAATGAAGAACCCTCTGAATCAAGGATATGATTCCATCCTAAAATCAGTGGGGAATGTAAAAGCCCCACTACACACATGAAAGGTTCTAGTTTAATTCTCAGTTCCCACCCCTGCCATGGGGTTAGATCTTCATGTTTACCATTTCTGGAATGCGTGGTTGTAAACTAGTTGTAAACGCCCTGCCCTTCCTGGACTCCCAAAACGTATTGTTCTTCCCCTAAATGCTCTACCCTTCCCGGATTCTCGGAATGTACTGTTTCTGCCATAAAAAAAAAAAAAAGAGAATCCCCTCATTGTTACAGATGTGACATGTGACATGTGTTTGCCAAACAGGATGCGGTTTTAGGGTTTAAAAGCTACTCTCTTCTCTGGATCGAGACTGATCTGATCCTTCCCTGCGTGGAGGCTCTCAGTTAGTCCCTGGCCAAAAATAACAGCTCATCCTAAATTCCAATTGGTGGTCCGTGCGTCTTGGTGTTTGTCGGTAGGTACCATTTGGTTCGATTCTGGTTGTGAGTCCAGAACATGTCCTGGTGTACTTGCACCACAGTCACTGACCATTTGTTGACTCTGGAGGGCCACTTGGGAAGCCATGTCTCACATTCTTCCTGCTGTCTGCAGTTCTCTGTGAGCACAAAGGTTGTTACTTTCATTTTGCACCCTGGCTGACAGGCACCCAGCTGCTGTTGGTGGTGTGGCTGCTCAGTGTCTCCTCTGCAGCACGGTCTGCTTCTTCTGAATCACTTAATCCTGTTTTTGCCTCTGTCAGTTCCCTTGTGCTTCCCATGTACCCTCCACTCACTTCAGTTCTTCTCTAAGCTGTTGGTTTCCAGGTCACAGACACTTTGTCCTGGAGAAGCTGAGTTGCTAGCACTCACTGCTCTGCCATTTTGTAAAGAAATTCCCTTGAAGTGTCCTTGCAGAAAATACATTTCTATAATGAATTGTATTGTTCCCAGGATTAAAGGTACTATTTCATCCTTTGAGTGTTCTTATAATAAAACTTAGTTCAATGTTTTATGTAATAAGTATCAATATGTTGAAAAGTATTAACAGTTTTTCTCGCTTTGTGAAATATCTCTTACATACTTGGTTCCATTCTAGGACAAAAACTAGTAGGATTGGCAGGAGGTTGAAATGGGTGATTGTGTGACAATATTGTTGGTACAAGATTGAACTTTGGGTCCCTATGTTCCTAGGAAGTAGAGGAGGTCAAGAAATCCTCTCATCATTTTGTACTCTGGGAAAAGACCATTGTGCTCTTAATTACTGTATTCTAAGACCCACTTCTGTCCCTTCCCAGAGAATGTGACACACTCTGTTTTCCTGCCTCCTTGCCACCCCTAGGTCCCTTCCTTTTCTCTGGGTTGTTCCTCATTAATACATGATTCTCCTATTACAAGAGCTTGACTAAAACAAACTCTAAAGAGCCAACAATGTCTTTTGATTTCTTTAAAGGAAAGAAAAAATGTTTAAGTTCTCTCTTAAATCCAGGGGTGTCAAATTGCCCTTTGAGAAATGATAGGACTTTGAGATTAAGCAGAAATGTGTAGAATAATAATGTTTTAAAGCAAAGTTTACAGGGAAAAGGTGGCCTTTTTCTTGCTTTTTTGTGTGTGTTTGATCTCATTGGAAAGTTTATCTTAGCAATGACTATAGAATTAGATATAATTTCTTTTCTCATTAATCTCTGTGTTAAAAAATATATGTACATAAGTGTATGTGTGCACACACGTGTGTATATATTTGAATAGATCTATGAGTGACACAATAAATGATACACGTTATTTATCAAGACTAACACACCTACGAGGATTAAGACTATGTGTTCACTAATTCTGACTTTGTGGCAACTTGTGTACAAACATTTGCAGTTCTACTTATCTTCTTGTTTACAAGGATGGCAAAAGCTTGAACTGGGAGTAGTCATAAAAGGAAGGAAGCTTTAAGTAAATAGGATTGGTTTAATAAAACCATTTTATACAGTGCCAAAGTTTTCATTACAAAAATGGAATGCCAGTTTTCTGGGGCAAAAATCAAGGTTGATGGGATGGAATGGAAGGGAGATGCCAGTTCTGCCTCAGATAAAAATGAACTAAAAATAAAAAGGTTTCTTCTCACAGTAATCTATCTCCCAGAACTTTTGAGATGGTCAAATAGTCTAATATGGCAGTTTCTAATAGCAACAGGTATTCTTATAAAGGAAGTGAATGCTGAAATATGAGTATGGCTAGAAATTTCATTTGTTTCTAAAATAATTTTACTTCTAATTATTCTTTATTGACTAATAAGGGTTATATAGGGTTGCTACAATTTAAGTGCTAAAATCAGTAAGTTGTGGAGAAGGACATTCTTTAGTTACTCTTTTGTGTATTGCCTGAGGCCTGACCAAGCCATGATTCTTAGATTCTGGAGGAAGTCTAGCATAAGCATTGCAAGCGCCTGGATCAATCCTAGATGCTTTGCTGAGATATGGGCAAAGGAAGATAACAGGATGGCTTACTGGTCAGGTCGCATTCCTATGATAATTGAATTGTATTGTCGTGCTAAAACAGTTGATATTCTCGAATTCCTCTGTTGCCTCCTGGGTGGATTCTGAAAAAAAGGTTACTGAAGATGGTAATTGGGGGGGGCGCTGTCAGTCAGTCCTAGAGGCAGCTAGCACCTGATCACAGAATTCTGGCTCTCTTGGTTTGATGTTTTTCTTACTTTTCTTATACATCTGCGGGCACCTAGTTTGGGGGATCTGTTCACCCTGGACAGAGTTGAATGTGAAGTCCGACGGTAAGTGAAGGTACTTATACAAAATTGTTCCCTAGAAAAAATAGGTTATGCAAAGAAAACCTCTAAGAACATATATTAAAAGAGGTACTGATTACTTCTGGGTGGATACTTTGGCAATTAGTATTTTTATATTTTTAAATAATAAAACACACCAAAAACTAAGTTAAAAGATACTTTTTCATAGTTTTCTAGTTGAATCTTTATAAAACAGCCCATTTCTATATTTAGGCAGTTTATGAGCTGTTTGGCTTCTTAATCTGAGAAAGCAGATAATTTCTGAAATCCCCAAATTTTATCCAGGCTTATCCCTCAGTGAACAATCACGTACAGTCTGTTCAGGATTGTGAGCAGTAAATGAAGTGAAAATTGAGATGAGATAACTATTATAATCTGACTGTCCCTTATATATTTCCCAGGTAACTATAGTTTCATTCTTCTTAAAATAAAAACGAAAGGAGAAATCTTGTTACTTTCTTATAGAAATGAAGCTAACAGGAACAGATCTGTCTTTACAACCCACCAATGTGAAAAGAAGTAGCTAAAATCCTCTGTGTTCATTCTGAAGGCTCTAATAAGTCCCTAAAACAGTAACCATATTTTATTACTGTTAGATATCTTTTTCTGAAAAATGCAATGCCTGTATTTCTAGACATTAACAGAAATTATATGTGATTGTCCAACAAGTATGCCTGAGGGTGCTTCAAGAGGAACACCAAGTGTGTGTGTGGAGGGTGACAGAAGCACCCTCCAGGCCTAGACTGCCAGATGTGTCCAGTGATGGATTTAATTTAAAGTAGTGAAACGCGTATGCCAGGGAAACATTAAACATCTTGAATGTTATAGTTTAAATATATGAAAAACAGCAATATCCGAAGAAGTAGAGAATTGGGGGAAAGGAACAGTGTAGATTTGTTCTGTTTGAAGTTGGTTTCTTTTTTCACATCAATTATAAACACAGATTGTGGAAATCAGGAACATAAGCCAATTGTACTAATCTAAATAGTAACTATAGATTTCCAACTATCTAAGATATAATCATATAAAATACTGTCTCTATTAAATCAAGCTTGTCATTAAATAGTTTTAAAAAAAAATTTTTTTTTTTTTTTTTTGGTTTTTCTCCGGTACCGGGAACCGAACTCACGACCTTACACATGCCAGGGAGGCGCTTTTGCCACTGAGCTAAATCCCCAGCCGTAGTTTTAGAAATTTATTTACAGTCTATCTACAGTTAAATGGGGAAAAGGTTTAAATAAATTTATTAGGTCTATATTGGACTGTATCCTAGAAAAACATAATCTTTGGAAAGTTTTAAAAAGCTTGGAGAATGTATTTTAAGAACTAAAATGATGTATTCCAGCATTAGCTTGCCAGTGAAGAAAGTCATAATAGGAAAAGAATTTTCCTTCAGTGTTTCCACAGATAAGGAAAACTGTTCTAGAACACAGCATAATTTATAGCAAAGAACCAGACCAATGTTGACAGTAAACAAGAAGCATGTTGCTTGTTTCTTCACCAGTGTAAAATAATTTGATTTACTTTATGGTAAAATAAAAGGAAATACACTGAAAATAACACACCATTTAATTTATTTCTCTTAATTCAATCCTAGCAATAAAAATAAGAAATTTTCACCTTCCTATCAAGTAAAAACTGTGTCTTTTCACAAAATACTCAATATGAAACCATGCAAACTGCCAATTGCAAAATAAATGCTGATCATTGGAGGATTTTCTACTTAACAAACATTTATCTAATACCTACTTGACCTGATTTACCCAATTCAACCAAAGTTACTAATGATTACTATGGGCTATGTAAATGTTATTCAATCTTTTTACTCAATACAGTATACAACAGCATCTTCAGTTGTTTATAGGTTGAGAGTCAACATTTGCAGATGTTCTTCACTTTCTTTTGGTAAACCCTTTTCAAAGTTTACACAGAATAGTGTACATACCTCCCTGTTAACACTCTTCACATTGATTTATCAGCCAGTTCACTATACCTGGTAGGCTGTACACTCAGGGATGGAAGAAATGAATTTTTTTCATATTCATTTTTCAGTACATAAAACCAAATAAAGTTTCTGGTGCGTGTAGTTGGCCAATAGCCATTTGATGAATAAAATAATAACTTAAATACCCATGAAAACCTACAAAATCTATCACTTCATCTCACATATGCTAGATGCTATTGTTGATGATTGGAGTATGAATTAATACATATTAAGAGGGAAGACTGGGTGAAGTTTAGGTATTTTCCCTTCTTGGACTAAATAATATATGAAACTTAAAAGAGACAAAAGATTTGATTGGAGGAAGAACAGGGCCCTCCACAAGACCCCCAGCAATGAGGATGGCACCACCTTAATGTAAATATTCTTTTCTACAAGGACTTAAACTTGTTGGGTAGTCTGACCCAGGGCTGACCCTAAGAAATTAATTACCCTTGAATTAATGGCATTGTCCAATTTTGTTCCCTAGTTAAATAAAGAACATTTTCATTAAGAGACCAGAAGGGCCCAAATGAAGTAGTTAAAAAGCTCTTCCATATGGAATTCCGTATTTATGGAATTCCATATGGAATTCCGTATTTAGCTTTTCTAAATACACATTCTTGTAACTCTTATTTATGGAGTCAAATTCTCCTAGGAGTTTGAACACTTTCCTAGATTTAAATCAGTCAGCTCTCAAATCTTCTTTAGGCCAAGAGATGTTACTAGGTCTCTCCAAGTACAATCTGTACTGTACAACTTATATTCAAGGGTTTATAAGTAAACATGTGATTCCAGTGCAAGTTTTTATACATTAGGAATTCCTCTTCATGCTAGGGGATGTGGCTCAGAGACAGTGCACTTGCCTAGCATGTGCTTTCTTATGCCAGTGCTGGAAAGAGGAGAGAGAGAGACAGAGAGAGAGACCTCTTCATACATATATACCCCAATAAAACAAGTTAAAGATTATGTACACAATGGGAAATAAAATTCTAGAATAGGTATCAATGGAATGGTTGTTTTCCAGGATGATTCTACCAATATTTCCTCCGAAGGATCTCCTCCTCTTTATCTCAGATGAGTCTGTGCTGGGGCTGCCTGTGGCTCTTCCTCTTGTAGAGTCCTCTTCAGAGTGGAGAGAAAAGGAAGTCTGGTCCATGTCAGTTTCACTGTCATGGTAACAGCCATCAAAGGCCATGGCTTGCACTGCATCAATGTTGTACATTCCAGAAATCTGTCAAGAATATGGCTTTATGAATAGGAATTACAGTAAAAATATAAATCAAATTTTAAAAATGGTTTTTATAAATGCTAAAAATGTTTTACTTCTTAATGGAATTTTGGTTTTGCCTTTGGTGTCTGACTAAAACTCACTTTAATAATAAATAGAAAACATCATCCTATGGATCTTCTTTTTTGGTACCAAGAATCGAATTCAGGACCTCATGCTTGCCAGGCAGGTACTACACCAATAAGCTAAATCCCTGGCTCCCATCTTATAGATCTTAATTTAGTAATGAATTTTATATTTATTTCCATAAAGGTATTTAAGCATCATAAAAGTGAAAGTTATGCAACTATAAAGTCAATGTTTTCTAATTTATTCCTAGCCTGACAGATTGTTATAGTGGATGCATGTTACTGTCTTTATTTCTCTGTAGTATGAACTGTTTGCCATTAATTTATGAGTTGAAGTTGAATATAATTTACTGGAACATCACTATGAGCCAATTGGATTTGATTTTTAGTTTATTTTTCCTCCTTGAGAACGTAGCAGTCTGCCTAGTCAGTACAGTTTTTTGTTCAAAAAAGAATAATTGCATCTGGTAACATATGTATGCTTAAGTTAGGGATTGGTAAGGGAATGATTTTAGCTGTTTTTTAAAACGTGCAAATTAGCCAGGCCTTCTTATTTTTGCTTAAAATTATCTATAAGTGATGATAACATAGACCAATTAAATGTAAAATTTGCTTATTATTCTGAAGTAGAAAATTGCCAATGCCTGCCTGGCAAGCTCAAGGTCCTGAGTTCAATTTCTGACACACACACACACAAAAAAGAAAGAAAATTACCAGTGTTTTCTGGCTCCAGTGCCTGATTGGATTGGATTGGATCTAAACCAGAATTTTTGTTTCAGATTTTACTGTTGGGGAGATTGACCTTCTCACTAGCATAGAGCAGTGTCTAGGAACCAATTGTTAGTAATTGCTTTTTGTGAAAACAAAAACATTTCCTGATCTATAGGGAAGTTGAAAAGTGGGCAAATGTGAAGAGGGTACTCTAGATGAAATTATTCAGAATTCAAATTGGAGGCTGCAGAGTAAATTCTGTTAAAACTTGTATTTGGGTCATAACAATTTAAAAACTTAATATTTGACTGAATTCAAAAGAAATAGAAACTATTTTGTGTAGTCAGTGCACTAACCAGGAATTCATACATTGGGGTACATTGAACTTTTATTTAATTGCTGAGATTTTCATAATAAAATGAAAATGGACTAAATAAAATGCAAAAAGATCAGGGTGAATAAGTAACTTGAGACAGCTGATATTACTAGTGTATTCAACTATGGATCTGACACTAGAAAAGTAGGTAGTCTTGTTAATTGGTTTCCTGAGATACCCAGAACACTGCTGAGCCATCCACTATTTTTATCAGAATAAAAATGTCAGTGCATTAAAAGAAAAAAATCTTTGCAGAACAAGGGTTCTCATTCTCCATTATGATAATTTAGAATTATCTATGTAACTGATTAAAGTTTGCAGCCTACAAGTTACCATAAGGCTGCAGTTTTTTACAGGTTTTTGTCAGTTGTCCAACAGAATTAGAACTGGTCTTTAATTTTTCATTGCAGGCCATATATTAGCATGCTATTAAGGTATATTTTGTCTAAACTATAGACTGACTGTTTCAGACTAAGTTCTATGTCCTGGAATTAAAGAAACATTTGGATAAGGAATAAGAAAAAAATAGCTTCCTTTCTCCCTCCTAGGTGAGAGTCAACATGAGGGAAAATTTTTCTAAGGTCTCAGTATTCTACTGGTTCTTAGTATTTGTGGCTGGTTGGAGGATGTGTGCTATGCTAGAGGTGGAGGAGGCAGTATTTCGTGGGGTGGTAGTGATGGGTGATGGTGGTGTTTTGTCTCTGTAATGGTGATGGTGATGGTGGATGATAGTATGGTTAGTACTGCTAGTGGTTGTGGTTAATAGTGGTGGCAGTGGCGGTGGTAAAAAAGGAGTTTTGTCTGACTGCATATCTTTATAGGGAGGAAATCCACTGGCCTAGCATTTAGACCTTCCTTACTATCCATCATTCATTACCCTCTCAGTGTCTGGGGAAAAGAACTAGCATGTGTGACCCAGTCCCTTTTGAGTTTTGACTTTGGAATCCATATTGTTGTCCATGTCTGTTCTTCAAAATGATGTGAAAGGAGACTAACCTAACAGGGAGAATCCTAAATTGCTTATTTTGTGAAAAGCGTAAGCACCATTTATTGTATCATTTAACATTCACAGCAGCCCCATGAGAAAAATAGGTAAGAAATTACACCATTTGGGGAATGCAAATAGAGGTTTAAGAGACTTAGCCTAAAACACAATGTTGGGAAGTGGCAGAGCTCAGTTTGGCATCGTTCTCTAGGAACTATGAAAGCTGGAAGTACTTTGGTCCTGAGAAAAGCATCCTGCCTTGACAATTCAGTCATTAGTCACCAGGCAATCTTACATTTTGTGATATTAGCTTTGCAAAAGTGTAAATAAATGCCCCTGCAGTGATTGTGTAGTCCTCTTTTCACATTTGGAAAGAGGCCTCTCCACCTGACCTCAGCTCTTGTCTCTTGCCTTTATTTTCTAAATCCCCTCACCGTTTTTGATCTGGGAGAGCCATGCTGGTTCATGGCATCACTCCTTTTTAACTCTGAATCACTTTTTCTTTTATTCTTATGATGTATGAATGTCAAGTAGTACATTTCTTTGAGATAACCATGGAGGAAGAGAAAATGAGGGGTTATTTAATGGATACAGAATACAGTTTTGCAAGAAAAAAATCTCTGGAGATTGTACAACAGTTTGAATATACTTAACATTGCTGATCTATATACTTTAGAATAGTTACAATAGTAAATTCCAAGTTATGTGTATCTTAACATAATTAAAAACTCCCAAAATTTATCAAAGAAGATGGTTATTAACTCAAAAAATTCTTCATTGGGTACACAAAAAAATTGTATGTAACTTCCTAAATTAAAAAATATCAGACAGTGTGAAAACATTTGTGTGGCAGATAAGGGCAGGAAAATGTGGATATGTGGGAGGCAAAGGACTAGCTGGAGATGGCCAAGATTACTTAAGGTTCTGTTTCTTGGGTTAACTAATCCTTGAGTCAAAACAAGAAAAATGATTTCCCTCTTTTCATGTTTTTGAGTCCCCTTTTATTTTACAGGTTATCCAAATCACTGTTCGTTGCAGAGTGAATAATGGACTAGCAGCATCAGCATCACCCCAAGCTTGTTAGCAATGCACATTCTTAAGTTATACCCCAGCCAGGCAGTCAACATGTTGATGAGAATGTGGTGATGTGTATGTACCATTGGAGCACATTGGTCTGAAATCCCGGTTTTCTCACATTTGCACAGCACCCTACTGTGTGAATGTGTGTGATACACAGCCACATGTTGTCAACAAGAGCAATGGAAGCATCTGTAATGAAACAGGCAGCTTCTATAAGAGGTTCAACTCAATAGCAAAAGAGACGATGAAGTTAGCATCCCAGAAGATCTGGATTATAGCAGCATTTTTGTTGGCTGTGAGTCTTTTGGCAAAGCAGTTTACTTCAATAAAATTCTGCTTCCTCATTTTTTAAAACAGAGATGATCATCTTGCCAAGGCCTACAGTGGGGAGCTGATATGAAGCTTCAACATGGAGAGATGACATAAAATCACTATGAAGATATGAAGTGCTATCACTAGAAATTAAAATATATTAAATAAAGTTCTGGGTATGTAAGAATTAAATCAATGTGAGTATATTTCACTAAAATTATACACACACAGAGTCTCTCAAATGTAGGCTAGCAAATGAATAAATGTTAATCATTTGGGTTCCTAAAGTACAATATCTTAGGTCAGTTCTCATTAGAAGTGGGACTGGGTCCCACAATCTTTGTGAAATGAAGCAGAGAGCATGTAACCATATTAAGCAATGTCACAAAAATGTAATGACACCAAGAGCCCAGAAGGCACCTTAATTCTAGGATATTGTGGGGAGAAGAACCTCCATTTTTGCTTTTCCACTCTTCTGAGTGAGAGAAGGGAAAAAATAAATCCTGAGAAACAGCGTTTGCTGGTTGAGAGCACAGCCTTGGGTCAAGGAGACCTAAAAGCAAACCTTGATTCCTCTTTATCTGTTTGACCTTGTCTGTCCTTATTCTGCTTTTATGAAATGAGGGTGATAAAGCATTGATCTCTTGGGTTATTGTGGGAATTAAATACGACAACATACGTTAAGTGACTGGCATAATGCCAATATATATGAACAAACACTCATTACGTATTAACTATTATTATTATCATCATCACTCTCTTGAAAGGTATACCAACCCCTCTTTTCAAGCAGGTATAGGCAGGGGAGAGGATCATGTTGAGAGTAACCCTTCGAACACAAAACTCCTGAGAAGATGGATGAGGATATGGAGAAACCAGTCAGCACAGAACAGAGATTAAAGTTTAACATTACACTGTCACCATCCTGTAAACTTGCATCTTGCCAGAGCACATGGGCCTACTACAAAAGCTTGTAGAATCATCAGGAGAGGGTTAGAGAACAGCACAGAAAGTGTCGCATTCCAAAAGGGATCTCATAGTCAAAGCAGAGTGGTACCTTCCCTTTCTTCTTGCATCGCTCCTGCTCTTCCACTGTGGTGAGATAATTCACGGCTGCGTACTCAATGACTGACAGAAACACAAAGAGGGAGCTGACCCACAAGTATATGTCCACGGCCTTGACGTAGGACACCTGGGGCATGGAGGCACTCACGCCAGTGATGATTGTGGACATGGTCAGCACTGTGGTGATTCCTAACATGAAAGAATAGTGACAAGGTCAGTGACATAGCCATCCATTTCCCGAGCTGGTTCAGAGTCCCAGCAGCTGGTGCATTTCCAGAATAGCACTAGTCTGGTGATCCAGTTGGTGGCAGGGGGAATCTTTGCATGTTAACCCTGCACACCAAGAAGCTCTCGTTGGATTTTTCTTTCCCTCTTTTTTTCTTGCCCTGACTGCTCTTGCCCACAATGTCCTTTCTTCCATCTGGAGACACAGAGCCTGACATGTCTGTATCCTACCCTCAGATGGGCCTCTTCTAACCATCCCCCAAAAGAAATGTGTTCAATATTTTAAAAGTTATTCTGAGAAAGAAATCTCAAAGTCATTTCCCCTAACTTTCCCCATTATTTCACAACCTTTATTGTTAAGAGAATTATCTTTGTGTGACCTTTACACTTTCATGCTGCAAGGGGATCTTGTTTCTCAGTGATCTTTAGCAGCATTGAAGATTGCTATTCTCTGTATTTTTCTCTCAAAAAGAACACTCAGAGGCCATAATTATTCTCTTTACCCCTCCTTAATGAAACTGCAGAGACCACATGTGCTACTGGAAGCTCAGTCTTTAGTAAACATTTACTGAGCAACTGCTAAATGCCAGTTGACAGTTCCTCTCATCCCCCCTTCCTTCCTTCCCCAGCCCTTCTCCCTTCCTCTCTTCTCAGAGTTGATGCCCTTTCCCTTTTCTTTTCCTCTGTTTCTCTTTATTCCCTTGTATAGGCATCAGAGGCAAAGAGATCAGGTTCTGGGAGCTAGTGGAGGAAGAAGTGACTCTGAAGTTTCTTCAGTAAATTGCTGGGTCAAGAAATAGCAAAAATCGGGGGCTGGGGATTTAGCTCAGCGGCAAAGCGCCTGCCTGGCAAGTGCAAGGTCGTGAGTTCGGTTCCCGGTACCGGAGAAAAACCAAAAAACAAAAACAAACAAAGAAATAGCAAAAATCAACAAATGAAGTTATAAAGACTAAAAAGCTTCTCTATGGCAAAAGATTTAATTAGTAGAGTGAATAGATAACCTATAGAAATGGGAAAAAAACTTTGCCACTTACTCCTCAAAGGACTAATATCTAGAATATACAAAGAACTTAAAAAAAAATTAAAATACCTAAAATGTAAGTTCCAGTCCAGAAATGAGCAAGAGAAATGAACAGATGCTTCACAAAGAAAGAAAGACAAGTAGTCAACAAATATATGAAAAAATGTTCAATATCTCTGACCAATAGAGAAACACAAATTAAAACAATGCTAAGACTCCGTCTGACTCTGGAAAGAATGGTAATCATTAGGAAATCAAACAATAACAAATGTTGGTGTAGATGTGATAAAAAAGGAACCCTCCTGCATTGTTGGTGGGAATGCAAACTAGTACAACTGTTATGGAAATTAGTATGGAGAGTTCTCCAACAATTGAAATTAGAAATTCCATAGAACCTAGTTATCCTCCTGATAAGTATGTTCCCCAGAGAGCTTAAGTCCTATGTCTTAGTTACTTTTCTCATTACAGAGACAAAATACCTGACATCCAAAATTAAGGAGGAAAGGTTTGTTTAGCTCACAGTGTATGGAGGTTTCAGTTTATAATCAGCTGGCTCCAAGGCAGGGTGGCTTGATAGAAAGCAACCAACTGTTCATGGCAGTGGTGGAAAACAGCAAAGCAACAAGAACAAAAGGAGTGAGCCTCTTTTCCTCCCTTACATTGTATGTAGGCTACCTGCCCTAGGGCAAGTGTAGCACTCACACCCCAAGCACTAGACAATGAACCAATCACAGACTCTAGATTCCGTTGCCTTAAAAAAAGCCCATCCACCCTGACCTCACAAGGCTTTGGGGAGACACCTAGCCATAAAGTATAACATCATACTATAGTGATAGATATATACAAATGTTTATAGCAGCACAATTCATAATAGCTAAATCCTTGAAGCAGCCTTTCTACCCATCAACAGATGACTGGATAAGAAAATGTGATATCTATATAATGGAATACTACTTGGCCATAAAGAAGTATACATTTGAGACATTTTGTAGGAAAGTGGGTGCACTTGGAAAATATAATGTTGAGTGAAATAAGACACACAAGCTTAAATACTATATGGCATCTCTCATTTGAGTGAGGCAAAGTACAAACAAAGGAAATGATAAAGGATGGATAGAAAGGGACACGGGGATGGACCTCTTGCAATAGAGAAGTGGTTCAGGGGAACAAGGGTGTAGGGTGAGGAGGAGGGGCAGGAGAAATAAGAATAGAGATGTGCCATGTAGGGGAACATAATAACCTCAGTTAATACAAACACTATATAACATAACGTGGCCTAATACAAATAATGTCAACAAGTACAAAAAAGTAGATAAGGGAACCTGAGGAGGAGGGAGAGGGGAGGAAAGGGAAGAGGGGTGAAATGAACAAACCACATGAAACCACTCCCCAAGATGACTGTAACTGTGCAAGTTGCAAATGTACTAATAAAAAAATTTAAAAATACATTGTTGTCTGTGGGAAGGAACATTCCATGTCTACACTCCTTTCTCAAAGGGATATTGTAAGAGTTCTACATAGAGTGAAAGCATGGTCTTGTAAATATTTGAAATGTACACTAGCTGGCATGATTTTATTGCTTATCTTCCCACTAGAGAGGTGCAAATGAAATCTTTCATGATTTTTACAAGCTGTGAGGAGTCCCAAACAGTGGGAAGATTTTACTCCTAAGTGTACAGACACAGCATGTGAACAGCTTTCACCAAATTCTTTCTATTTTCTGTCTAGTTATTCTGTGAAGTTCTCATTTAAGGGGGCCCATATCAAACATAGTGGCAACTCTACAGGGTCATTCAATTTCAGATGAAGTTTTTAGTTTATAGCATGAAGACCAACACAACCTAGTAATTTGACAGTCACCATGGGAGAACCCAGAATCTCACCTTTGATATGTACTCCAGAATAAGAAACATAAATAAAGTTCTAGTTTGTAACATAAAACTCAGGTCTCACTGAACTCAGGTCTCACTGAGTCCAGGTTTCTTACTGACAGTGCTCAAATCATCAATATGCACATGCGTGTATGTTGTTTTCATTCTTTGACTCCAAAATATATTTGCTAGCTGGGCGTGGTGGCGCACGCCTGTAATCTCAGCACTCAGGAGGATGAGGCAGGACAATCGCTGCAAGTTTGAGGCCAGTATGGGCTACAAAGTGAGCTCAAGGCCAGCCTGAACTACATAGCGAGACCCTGTTTCAAAAAGACAAAAACTCTTAATCCCTTTAGACGTTCACTATCACATACTAAAGGAATCCTGGACTAACATTCCTATTTAGTTTATTCCATTAATTCAAAAAAATTTTAAATTTTTTTAACTGATTTTCTGAGATATGGGAGATCAAACTTCATTTTTTGATAGACAGTAATGTGGACTTAGCAGACAAAATAAAGGTTTCAGAACTCCAGTGGCGCAATCAGTGGTGGTACTGCTATAGAAAAAATGAAGGTTTTGAGGAGAACAAAGACTTAAAACTGTGTACACACGAGAGTGTCTCATGATATATTTGGAACTGATGACTACTTGGCTAAAAAAAAAAAAAAATTATGTAAAGTTTCCAGGGAAAAATAAACTCTCAGTCATTTCTTTCAGAGTTGCTTAGCCCAACTAACTTATTACAACTTTATTTTGAAAATCAGTATTTTAGATTTTCCTTGTTTAAAATGAGAAAAAAGAATGAGAGAACAGAGAGGAGGGATTGTTGGGCAGGGGGAGTGATGAGAAAGCTGATACATAAATTCCAAAAGCAATAGAACTTGAAGTGAGTACTGTTGCAGCTACATTAAACATACTATGTTCCGAGCCACCCCTTGGAAATGCTTTAATCTTGACAAATAGTATTCCTTCCAGATCCATTAAAGTTAATTTCCCAAGAAAGGAGTTTTGAATTATATGAAGTGACTATTTAGTTAGAGGAAGGTCATGTGTTGAGGTTAGAAAATTATCTTCCCACCTACTGATACTGCTATGCACAGTTAGGAAGTGTTATAAGAAAATATTTAGTCTGGCCATTTTACTCAGCTCCTTTGAGTCTTTGCAACTTCCAGACATTAACTTTTAAGTACACTTATGGGGTGAGTTAAGGATAGTATGGAGAAAAATATTCGTCGTTGTGTTTTATTAGGCACTTTTGGCTGTGCATGGTGTGTAGGTTTCTTGACAAGTTTGACAGCTGTAGGACAGACAAGCATCATTTCTAGAACTACTGAGGTTGTTTCCCCTTAATAGTGTGCTGCAAGCAGTTCTCCTGCAGAGAGGAAGAATCTCCGTTTACCTTCAAGTAACTGAAAATATTTTTACTATTAATGGAAATAGAAAGGCAGTATGACTGGACCGGACCAAGAACAGGAGGTAAAAGAAGCAATTGCAGGTGTATGCTACTGCTTTGTGCACGTCAGTAAAATGTGCCTCTTGCTCTGGTGCTCACCACCAGAAACTATGCATTTCATAGAGCACAGGCTGGTTTTTGCTGCCAAGTTCCTGTGGGTCAGGTGTCACAGAGTCTTGGATGATGACCGTGGGCAGATAGGTCTATTAGAAAAATCCAAGGGAAATTTAGCAGGGTCATTGCACTGGGTAGGACAGAATAAATGAAAAAGGAGACAGTAAGAATGTTAAGCACACTTTAGAGAGAAGATTGTAAAGGTTTAAATACCTGAGAACTACAGTTCCTCAAGACCTTTCTCAGGGACTCTGTGTAGTAAAAATAAATTTGACTGCAGTCTCAGACACTCTTTGGTTTTGTCATTGTGTCAAAATTTGCACTGACAGTGCAGGTGCAATGGGTGGTAAAACTGCCATTACCTCAGCATAATCTAAAGCAGCAGCACCAAACACACCAATCACCACTGTTTTTCCTGTCCCAGCACTTACATGAAAAGGAAAGGCAGTAAAACTTACTAATTTTATTAAAGTGTAGTTCTTGAATATGTGCCTTTTTAGCATTTTGGGTCATGGAATGAGAAATGTACACAAAGTGCCCTGCATACCAAAGCAGAAAGGCTGTCATAAGGAAAAGTACTCAGGGAATGGGGTCATGAGGTGAGCTAGACACTTTTAAAAGTGGAGCACCATTTTTACTCAAAAGAAAAACTGAGGACAAATTGATCATCCAGATTTTAGCATTTGGCAAACATTTTCTTAAAGCCAATCTAGCCTATTACTTCAAGTAAAATAATTATTGATGGTTATCAACTATATGATTTAAGCTTTCCAAGCAAAACTAGAATTTTACCAAACTTATCTACATCACTTATGAACATCTTCTTACTTAACATTTTCTCATGAGTAATTAGTGGTGGTACTTAATGTGCTTTTGATGTTGCATAATGAATTACAAAAATCTTTTAGAGATCTCTATAATTCAGTAAATCAGTATTTTCCAAATGACCAGTGCAGTGGGTAAAAGATCTATCTGTTCAAAGTACAAGATAGACTGGTGGAGTTTAATCTAACATAATAGAAAAAATTGATGTTATTTCAGATTTAACATTGCAAATAACCTTCGAGAAACTATTCCTTTTTGAATTTGGGTATGAGTCAATATCTCAAATTATCTAGAAAAACTCAAATTAGTAGTCATGTTTCCAAGACAAAATTATCCAGAAAGACCCAAAACACTAGTCATTTAAAAAATACTAGTCATTTTTCAACCACATATTTGATAAAGTCAGATTTTTCCCTATATTTCAACCAAAACCTATTACAATAGACTGAAGAAGCAAAGATAAAATCCAATTGCCTAAGGGCTGGGGATTTAGCTCAGCGGCACAGCACCTGCCTGGCAAGCGCAAGGTCATGAGTTCAATTCCTGGTACCGGAAAACAAACAAACAAAAAAACAAAAATCCAGTTGCCTAAATGTAAGACCTGAAATATGCAACTATTAGAAGAAAATACAGGGAAACAGTTCAAGACATTGGTATGGGCCATGATTATTTGATAACTCCTGCAGAGCATAGGAAATAAAATAGATAAAAGCAATAATACCAAACTAGGAAGCTTCTATATACTGAAGAGAATAATCAACAGAGGAAACAGATAACCTACAGAATGGTAAAACATGTTTTACAAACTATTCATCTGACAAAGGATCACTATCCATAATATATAAAAAAAAAAGTCCTCAAATTATTTGTTTTAAAAACAAGTAAATGATATGAATAGATACTTCTAGAAAGAAAGAAATTTGAATGGCCAACATATTTATGATAAAAAACTGCTTAATTTCATTAGACTTCAGGGAAATACAAATCAAAACCACAATGAGCTATCACCATATCCCATAAATGGGCACCATAAAAAAGACAAAAAACAAATGTTGGCAAGGATATGAATTTCCATATACTTCTGGTGGGAAAATACATTGGTACAACATTTATGGAGAAAGAAATGTGGTATATATACACAATAGAATATCATTCAGCTGTAAAGAAGAATGAAGTCATGTTATTTGCAGGAAAATGTCAGGCAAAGAAAGACGAATTTTGCATATTTCCTGTTCCCTCTTATGTGGATATTAAAATAAGTTAATCAGAATTATAACAGTGATTACTGGAGGCTGGGAAGTTAGCGGGGAGACCGGATGGAAGAGGCATGGACAATGGACATTCAACACAAATAGAAGTAGTAAGTTTTGTTTTTCAAGATAGTGGGGGCCTTAGTTCACAATAGTCTATTCTATTTTTTATGAGTAACTACATGACTGGAGCTTGAAGGCTGTAAACACAAAGTAATGACAAGGGATGGAAATGTTAATGGCCCTGATTTGATGGGAATGCTATACTTTACTTCCAGGAAGTGAGTGGCATCCCATTTGGAAGGCTGGGTAAAGAAGAGTGCAAAGAATCTTTAAAGGGGCTGGGGATTTAGCTCAGTGGTACAGCACCTGTCTGGCAAGCACGAGGTCGTGAGTTTGATTCCCAGTACCAGAAAACAAAACAAAACAAAAAGAATCTTTAAAAAGTTTTGACCAGTATTCTAGGAGTACCATTGTTCCCTTAAGTTAACAAAAAAGGGAGGGTGCCACTTTTGAATTTTATATTATTTTACCTAAATGTGTGCAGAAACTTCCCATCTCCCAGAGATGAGATGTGGATGCAAGAGCACAGAATCTGGAGAATGACTGAAATGTAGCCTTTCCGGTGTCTCTGTTCACTTCAGTCTGCCATGAAGCTAGCAACTTATAGCTGTCACTCTCACAGGGCAAGAGCAGCACAGTCATCTTGAGGAATGTGATGGAGAGTCATGTGCAGGAACCTTTAGCGACTGACTGCCTTTCTCAGCCTGGCTCTAGAGCTAGAAATGTGCCCTCCGTCTCTCCTGTGGCTCTTTGCTACTCCACTTGGTGCTAAGGTCAGGACAAGAGGCTCTGGTGTAAAGACACAGTCAAAATAATTACTCATTCAGATGGTGTTTTTTCCTTGAAGATATTCAAGCCTCAAATGCTTGCAGACTAAAGCTTTTAAGATGGGAAAGAGGTGGACAAATTATTAATATTAATAATTTATGCCTTTCAAACGATCTTTTGAAGTACGCATATAATTTGTGAATATTAACTTGGAACCATCCTTTCTGGAATAAATTGTGTGATAATTACCATGATTGTGAAGGACTGCTCACAATCTTCTCTTGAGATAGATCGTTACAGGCAAAAGAGCAAAATCAGATGAAATGAGGCAGCTCTGCCCTGAACCAGCCAGGAAGGCATGTGGGATTTACCCTTGGGTTCTCATTAATTGTCATCTAAATACTTAGCTTGGCACCTTCCACTTTGTAAGGACTCAATAACTGCTAAGTGGGTTTGAAAAAGTTCCCATAAATCAGTGTGTGTGACAGTGGCATATAATATGCTAGATGGAGTAGACAATCATGTCTGTGTGGTGTCTTAACAAGGCGGGCAATGTCTCTTCACCTGAAATTGGCTGACTAAAGTACTGCAGTACCTAACATTCTGCTGTGGTTGATTTTGATTTTGGCCTTTGTGTTATGCCCTAATTTCTAATCAGCACTTACGTTCTCAAATTCAGTAATCCACCCTTCCCCTCAAATGTATTAAGACACCAACAGACTAGTGTGAATTAGTCTAAAGGTTCTTCCTTCTATGATGTAAAGGTTTGTCATGCAAAGCTAAAAGGACTTAGTAAGGGGGATGGTATGGCTCGACGGGGAAAAGGGATAGCTTTTTACAGCCAGGGCATTTATATTTCTTAGTTCTACCCTTCTTTCTTTACTATCCTCCAGCTGCAGATCTGCCAGCTGGTATAGCCTTCATCCCAATAATTTTGCTTCCCAAGGAAAGAGCACAATTATAATTTGCACTGGAAGCTGGCAAGATAAATACTTTAAGTTTAAAGTCTATCTCTAAATACCTACTAAACCAACACTCTCTTTTCCTCACTGTGTTTCCCTCATTTTTATTTACTTCCCCTGGCCTTCCTCCCATACTAGTGTTTCACAAGGTATGGAAGGATTTATTTACCCAGAGACACTCTGGCAGGAACAGCTCTTCGGTCAATCCAGAATGAAACCCAAGAGAGCATCACCATCAACATAGCTGGAAAGTAGGTTTGCAGCACAAAGAAGAAGATATGCCTTCGTAGCACAAAGTTGATGAAAAGCCTATAGTACCAACCTACGAGAAAGAGCCAAGGTTTTCATTAGGACAGGCTGCTTCTGGGAAATACCACTCTTAGAGAAAAACCCCACTTATTTAGCCACTGAACTCTTAGGGGACATGGAACTTGACACATTGAACTCTGTTTCTCTGGCCTTAGGTGGCACTTGGCCCTGGTACTCTACCACTGTCAGTCCAACAACCTGAACTACAGCATGCTTAATTATCTAACTCAAAGATCCATCCTTAACGTCCATACCTGCGGTTCAGGGATGAAGGGTAATTATATCGTGTGGGTGGTCTTTAAAGACCTTTCTCCAAGATACATTGTTGTTGAATTATTTCTGTAAGAAGGAAAGTCTTCAACACATGACCAGTGACTACATATAATATTCAATTAAGCCATTTTAGATATAACAAATGGAGGGAAACATTTTCTCTGAAAGAAAAGGCACTGTTGAGTTATTGGATTTTAACCTGGGATTAGGCAAAGAGGGAGTGAAGGAGGAGGAGTCTCATGCACACATTTCTGATATTACCTTGCTTTATTACATGGTAACCAAAGTGCCAATCTAATTAAATATTTGTTACAATACAGCAATGAATAATAAAGAGAATAGAAATACAAATACACATTTATGAATAATTTCTAAGATTAGTGTTTCTACAGGTGCATTTTATTTTGAAATGAAATTATTTAAAATTTAGAGATTATACTCTAAAAATTATAAAACAAAGTCATAGGTATTGCAAATTTATAGAATTCTTCTGGTAGTTTTGTAGTAACTTTTTAGGAAACCCAAGAAGGCAAAACTATTGATTGGGTAAAGTAAATATGTAGGCATTTGGAATAAGACACACACCACACACCAACCCACACTGAATTGTCGGCCTCTCCTTCTATTCTCCACCAAGTTATCATTAGCCTTTCTTTCTTCTGAGGAATAAGATGCTCTCCCTGTCAGTTGATACATATGTTTTAAAGTATATTTATTTGAAGAATACAGCAGACACATACTCTAAAATTAAAATATACATTTTTGAGCTATTCATCGTATTGTATTTGTCACTCACTTTATTATTGTATGCAATTAAGCATTTTTATTATGGCTGTAGTATATGACAGGAATCTGCCCTTATAGCTTCACATAATTATTATGTAGTTAAAAGAAACAAAGAATATCTGTAAAAGTAATTCATAAACATGCTATTTAAGTGATCCTTTTGTATCTGTAGAGGATTTGTCCCAGACCCTCTAATACATAAAAATCTATGAAACCTCGTTTCCCATGTAAAATGGTGTATTTGCACATAACCTATTTACATATTCATGTACATTTGAAATCCTCTCCATATTATTTATAATGCTCAATACAATGTAAATTATATGTAATTGTTAGGTTATATTACTTATTAAATAAGACAACAAAAATATTTCATCTTTTAAGAAATATTCCTGTTCAGTTTGTTTTCTTTTTCCCTCCCTCCCTCCCTCTTCTTTCTCTCTCTTTGCAGTGCTGGGAATCAAATCCAGGACCTCCTGCATACTAGGCAGGTGCTATACCACTGAGCTACACCTTCAGCCCTGTATCTTTTCTTTACTCCTAATTTTCCAGAGACAAATGATGTTTTCTGAGGTGAGGCAAGGTATCAGGAAGGAGAAATGCTGCTGTCCTATAGCTCTTCCAAGAAGGGAAGACTGGGGATGCTATTGCAGGTGAAGCAGCAGCCAGGGGCCCCTTTGCCTACCAGGAGGGGTAGCACTGTCCTGGAAAGAATGTGGAGCCCTCACTGTGGGAAGTGTTAGAAGAGTTTCTAACTCCATATTTGATGATTTTGGCTGCTGAAAACTCTCAAATTATACTTCTGGTGCCTCTTCATATCCAGGCAAGCCAAAAAAATCAATCAAAATACAACAAACAAACAAACCCCACAAAACTCCTGAATATGACTCTTCTGTCAACTGTGAGAAATTTAAACCATGCAAGTCCTGCCTTCCCCACATAAGGAACCCCCTGATCTCCACTCCCAACCACCACAAAATCCCAGGCCAACCTTCCTATTCTCTTAAGCCATTGCAGACCCGGTCAGGAGCTGAGCTGTTTTCTCAGGAAAGCCCATCCTATGGGTAATGAATCTCTTTGTAGCCTTTTCATGGTTTTTGTTGTTGTTGTTGTTTTTTGTTTTTTTGGTACCAGGAATCAAATTCAGGACGTTGCGCTTGCCAGGCAGGTGCTTATGTCACTGAGCTATATTCCCAGCCTTGTATCCTTTTATTATATGTATGGCATCACCAGTTTTGACATCTGAACCAACTTTTGGGTGTGTGGGGCCCATCTGTCCTCATCAGGCTGCCACAGGGTAGGAAGAAGGGAAACTGAAGACAGAGATAAGTGTGGAGTGGTGGGGCACACCTGTAATCCCAGCATTTGGGAGGCTGAGGCAGCAGGATTGCAGAGCGTTCAAGGTCAGCCTGGGCTACACTGTGAGTGCAAGGCCAGACTGAACTACATAGTCAGATGTTTCAGAAAAAATGAAAGAACAGATTATGAATATTAAAAAATAAAAATAAAGAAAGAGAGATTATGAATATTAAAAAATAAAAATAAAGAAAGAAAGGAGAGGGCTGGAGAAGCAGTATCCAGGAAAACGGAGAGTTAGTCCCAAGACAGGATTCAAGGATTTCACACCTACCAGCCGTCACTTTCAATGGCATTTTCATACAAAGGTGACAGACTGTTTTAAAAGGGTCAAGATGACAATGTTGGTGAACATGGAGATGATAGAGATTAATTTTATGATGACAAATATCATTAATATTTGTTGAACATTTTAAGTTTTATAAGTTGTTTAATTGTATTAACTCATGTATCCTCACAACCCTATGAGGTAGAGAGTGTTATGAAATTCATTTAAAGATGAGGCAATTGAGGATTAGAGGAATTGAGCAACTTGTCTAAGATCTGCTAGTAATAAGTAGTAGGACAGGGTTTGAACTCTAGCAGTCTCCTCCCAAGACTTGCACCGTTAGCTAATATATTGCACTATTATAGTGAGTAGTTATTCAATATGTCCATCGGGGGCAAGAGTAATTTCTTTCTCCTTTGTAAATCTACAGTGTATGACTTTGAGGAACATTGAGAAGAGTGAGGAGAGAAACCCTCCGCTACTTGTTGATGTTACTAGCTAGTGACAGGGTTTGGCAATGGTGTTAGAGAAGGCAATGCCAAGAATGAAACTTCAGCTATAAAATAGAAACTAACTATATTTCTTGCTCTTAAAGCTAGAGCCAGATACATAGATTTTTTGTGTGTAGATGATTTGAGAATGTTAGTTATGGTTAGTAGTTGTAATGATAGGAATGAAGAAAAAATATAAAAAATAGTTTTTGACTCAGCAAATATATCTAAACTGGATTCTAAGATGAGAAAGATATTTGAATTTGACTCTCAGAAAACCATGTTTGACAATTCATGGGCAATGTGTGGCAGAGTTATCATACACCTGTGAACTGAAATGTGTCTAAAAGTGATCTTTCTAGAACCTTCAGAATAGTTAAATAAACCTAGATTTGATCAGTTATTTTATATTTAAACATAACTTCAAAAATGCTTTACTCTTGCATTTTTTTTCTACTCAGGGCCCATTGTTGGCCTTCTCATTAAAAATGCATACATTTTAACAAATTTGAAAACACAAAGTGTGAAGTAAAATTGTAAAAGCTAATCGATACATACCCGTTTCTCAGAGGTATCTTTTGTTAATATTTCTAGACTTTTAAAACAGACACACACATGCACACATCCACACCCACACCTGCGCAGACACACACCCACACACCAATACATATATACACCTAAATGTATAAATATTTTCTTCAATAACAAATGTAAGACTGTGTTATATATTCTGTAAGTTACTTTTTTAATTTTAAAGAGAAAACAAAAGCAAAATAACAAAAACAAAGACATAAACAAAACAATAAAGACAATACAGAATTTCAAAACAAGGTGATAGGAGATTAACAATGGTTGTTGTATTACATATTGTTATCTTCATTGTAAATTACATTGTAAATAAAAATTGTTATGAATAACTCTCCATCTCATGCTACATAGACCTATACATTTGACCTAATTCTATTCTTTTCTTGTTTCACTCAGGAACCAATTTTATTTCTTGAAAATGTAACTACACTTGAATGTTAAGGATTTCTTATTCATTTAAAAATCTTTAAAAGCGTCTTATAAGCAATAATTTTTTTTTTTTTTTTTTTGGTTTTTCTCCAGTACCGGGAACCGAACTCACGACCTTGCGCTTGCCAGGCAGGCGCTTTTGCCGCTGAGCTAAATCCCCAGCCCCAGCAATAATATTTTCAATGTTAAGTATTTGGTCTTACTTTTCATAGATTCTAAAATATGACAAGAAGAGGATAAAAAAAAATCAATTAGTGTTGAGCCTATCCAGTGGGGCTTAGGAAGTTGGCAATCACTGCAAGTGAAATTTCACCTCTTCTTTTAAAGAAAATGGATATATCTTCATGGGCTCTTAGGCTTCAAAATCTGAAGAAATATCATTCCTATATTATGTTTATACTTTTTGTGCAGCAAATAATGCTGTTGGATTTCTGTGCTTCATATGTATCATTTCATATAACTTAAACATTACAAAGTTCTATTCATAATTTATCATGTGTCAAGGTTACTTTATTATAGAAATAGTAATAAAATTATATAATATAATTATAAATCATACTTCATGTATATAATTGTTCATTGTCTATATTACTTTATATATTAATTTAACTTAATATAGGACTAAAAATATTAAAAATCCTGACAAAATATATATCTATATTTGTTTATATATAAAAAAAGAAAAGGAGAAAGAAGAACAGAAGAAATATAATAATGGCGTTATCTCCATGAGATAGGATTAACAAAGCCTTCTTTGCCCTGTTATGAGTTCAGATTATCTACCATTTATGCATTTATTCAAGATGACTTTGAGCAGTTTCAATGAGCTAAGGATATATCAGTGATCAAAACATATAAATGCGTATTACTTATATATGCAAAAGGCAATAAACATGATTAAAATAATATCATTTGCTAAGTCATAAGCAATTAGGCCAACACTGGTGTGAAATAGAATGTTTCTTCTGGATCTTAATTGTCAAAGCATTATTGGTCCTAGAAAGTCAATTAGCTCCTCTGAGATGTAAACCTTGTTTTTACTTTTAAACATGCAGGATATTAGACAATTCTGTAACTTCTTTCAGAGGTCTACGAATAGTAAGCAGCACTACAATCAGAACTGAGTGTGCCGAAGGATTTGGTCAGGACAGCTCTGAACTTCAGGGCTTCTGTGGGCAAAATCTCTGGCCTGCACATGCTTCAATGAGCCATAATTATATTTTATCTGTCATAAATGATGCTGAATACTAGCAACTGGTGTGATGATGGGATTAATGGTGGGGGACAGGAAGTGGTGGAGGGAATGAGGCTGAGAAAGCTTCTAATCTTAGTTGACAGGGATGAAATACAACTTCTAAAAGTGTCTTATGTGAATGTTGCAAAGTAAAAATATAGCCATCACAGTAAATAGTATATAATATAGACTTGATTTTGAATGGATTTTCTATTGGTGCAGTGATGCTTTTAATTGATTAATTCATTTGGTTGATTTATTTATTTATTTATTTATTTATTTATTTATTTATTTATATCTGTCTTGTGTTAGGCACTTGAGAGCTGAGGAAAAATGGTCAGCAAGGTGGGCAGATTTCCTGTGTTCTTTCTAAGGAAAAGGTTACACTATAAAGTATTGTAATACTTCAGGTTTGGAGTAGTCATAAGTGCTTTGAAGACAAAAATGAGTATTTGTGACGAGGGAGGCTTATTTTAAGCAAGAAAAAACCCTATTTGAAGAAATATGTGGACAAACTTCTGAATGAAAGAAGGAGCTCGTCATGAGAAGATGGGGTAGGGGAAGTATTCTAGGCAGAGGGAGAGAAGGCCACAGTTGAGACCTGCAGACAAAGTGAGATGGGGTTGTGTGGGGACAAGTAATAAGGCCAGTAGGGGAGTAGGATGGAGGGACAGGCGTCCCGGGAGAATTCAGAGCAGTAAGCAGGAAGTTGATCATGTTGAGAAGATTGAATTTGGTTATAAGTACAAAGGCAAAAAGCTGAAGAATTTTAAGCAGGAAAAAACTATGATCCTTATGATTCAAAAGATCACTCTGCGTGCTGTACTGAAAGTAGATTGGAGGTGCCAAAGAGGAAAGCAGGGCGTCTAGTTAGAGACATTTTCACAAGAAGGAAAGAAGTAATGTAGTGAAATGTGGAAGCAGCTGTCTATAAAATGAGAGGGTTGATGTTATTAGTGAAATGGATCGCTTGTTTGGATTCAGCTCCATTCATATGTTGAGGTACTTTGCAAACAGCAGAACTGTGTAAGTACTAATCAATAGTCCACATAAAATGCTGTACCTGTGCTGCTATAGAAAGCTAATCCACTGGAAGCACTGAATTCCTCAATGAAGAACTGAGAAAGGGAAATGTGCTCTTCAGTATTTAAGGATTTGTTTCCATGTTTCCAGTATAGCATTAGATCATCTTCATTGTAAGCATCTAAAACAAGACAATAGCATTCCTGTAATTGCAACAAGCACTTCTGAATTTATGAGGTATGTAACCAGTACAGTTCTGTATATCCAGTGCCTGATTCAATAGCATATATCTATTTGGTGTCAAAACTTTTGTCAAAAAGTTTTACCTTCACAAAGAAAAAAATCTCTAAACATTAGACCTTTATGACTGATACAGTGTGGGGCTTTTCTTATGCCTACGTGTTATGTTAAAACTTTCCAAAAAGCTGCTCCTCTGCCTGAATGCATTATCACTCAACATCAAGCCAGGCCTCAGTGTGGTTCCACAGCATCGCTCACAGTCCCAGGGCAACTTTATGTCCTTAGGCCCTTTCTTTTGGTATCTCTACTGCAGGAAATTCCACCATAAGGCCAGTTTATAATGAATTTTCTTCCAAAACTGAACTTTCTAATGAAATTAGAGAGGAACATCTGTGGAGAAAATGTCCATTGAAATTCCTAGTATTTTGGCCAAATTGCAAAAAACCCCTTGCAGTCAGCTTTTAAGACAACTAACAAAAATAGCTGATGGGTCAGAGCAATTGTCTGGGAGCTGACTCAAATGCCTTTGCTTATGGGGTTTATGCCTAGAGCTGGGTTTTTCTAGGGAACCCATGTACACTTAATGGAAATTGTGACTCATCTGAGAACATGAATTCCACAGCTATCGAAATGTGGAAAGTCTGGATCAGATCTACATAGTAACATTAGAAGAATGCACCATTTTAGGGAGCTGTTCCTTCATAACCATTGTGGAAACTGCAGAATATGTTCTTATCAAAGTTTCCCCTTTCTAAACTTTGAGAGAAAACCATCCATGTCCTTAAAAAAAAAAAAAAAAAAAAAAAAAAAAAAAAAAGAGCAAAGCAAAAATAGAACAGAACAAAACACAGATGTTTGGAAAAATATATCAAGATTTTAAATATATGAAAGATTCTTGCTAAGAGCATGTTTGTTTTTTGGCAAGTATGTGATGGTGTGTTCAGATGATGTGTACTCACTCCATCAGGCAGTAAGACTTACAGCTTTCCAGTTCAAGGGAGCAATTTTGAGTGTCAAGAGGAAACCTGCTGAAATCCATAAAGCACATGGCTGAAACTGTTATCCTATAAAAGGAATGAGAAAAAGAAAACTGCAGATCATTTAACCATATGGCCTCATTAGCAACATTGAAGCTTCTTTATTGTTTGTCTGTTTGTGTGCCTATCAAGAATAATGCAGAACAGGTGCTACTGTCTTCTGTCCAAAAATGTGTAGTAGAAGGAAAGAAATCAAGTAGGGTAGATGACTTGCTTAAGACATGGTTAGTGAGTAAATTCCAGATCCCGTTATTGCTTTTGGCCTCACCATTTTGTGGCTAGTCCCCTCTGTATTTCCTGGCCCTAGTGTACATTTCAAATTGAGATTTTTAAAAATAGATTGAAATATTTTCTGCTTTTGGAAGAACCCAAACATTAATAGCCTCTCGCAATAAAGGTTTGCCATTGTGGTAAATACATTATCGGTAAGAGTTTCCTTCATAAAGCAAGTTTTCTTGAGGAAATTCTCTTTCCAGTAGTGAGGAAAAAGCCCAGAGCATATTAATCATAGATCTATGTACAAAATGCATAATTCAGGTGCTGCTGTTAAGTCAAAAGTTTCACATATTGATGAGGTTTTCTTGGTTTTTTTTTTTTCCTTAAGATTTTAGAGTCTAGATTTTCCTGGCTTCAGACAGAGTCTGTTGTACTATGATCTTGCCTCAAAGTAGAAACTTTGGTACCACAATAGCAGATCAGAGGTTCATAAAGAGCCCCCAAGCAAGTTGGTAAAAACAAAGGCAACAGATGTTCCTGCCCGTGGTGCCCTGAGTTAATCAGAAAAGTAGAAACATTTTAACTTCTGTTGGCTGAGTTCCACATCAAAATGACAAGCTAGGAACATATCTGGATGACTTTGTGTAAACAAACTGTATCTGTGGTGGTGTATTACTAGTGTGTGAAAGCTGGAAGGGACCTCTGAGGTCATTCAGTTCATCTTTTTCATGTTACATATAAAAAAGCTAACAATTATATTAGTGAGCTTTCCTATCTGTGGGACACAATACCTAACGCCCACAATTTATTTATTTATTTATGGTTTTTAGTTTTGGTTTTTCTCTGGTACCGGGAACCGAACTCACAACCTTGCGCTTGCCAGGCAGGCGCTTTGCCGCTGAGCTAAATCCCCAGCCCGACGCCCACAATTTAAAATGGAGAGATTTAATTTGGTTAATGGGTTCTGGGAGTTAGGTCTATGCTCAACTGGCTCCAAGGCAGAAACATCATGGTAGAAATACATAATGAAGCAAAGATGCTGAGTTCATGGCAACTGAGAAGGAAAGAATGAGAACAGTTCCAGAGAGGAAGGATCCAGGGACTATAAATAGCACCCAAGGTCACACCTGCATGACCAATCTGGACCACACTCAGAACTGTGCTTTACTAATCCCCTAGGCAGCTTCCAAGCCAATCAAATTGACAATTAAGCTTAATGGTCACAAGGATCAAGGAGGCTAGGTGGCCAGGTGATATCACAATCAAGTGTGGAACCAGGTAATTGATTCTGGACTTAGATGTGCTCTGTTCTTGGATGGAAGAGTTGTGCCAGTACAGTTTTGAGTCCTCCTAAAGTTTGGGATCTCTAGGGTCACTCAGGTTCCATGACTCACTAGAAAATCTCACAGAACTCAGCAAAGCTGTTGTACTCATGATTACCTTTACCATAATGAACAAGTTAAAATTTAAAATGGGAAAAAAATACAGGATCAATCAGAGACCAGGAACAAGTTTCCCATTTCTAGTGGAATTAAAGTGTTCCATTCTCTCACTGATCACATGCATAAAGTACTGAGAACCAAGGGAGGTTTGATATAAAAAACTTTAGCTGCGAGTAGACTATGTAGTCGTGGTTAATCACCCATGTGGCTGACATTAGTCTCCAGCTCCTTCGAAAGGTCAAGGTTAAACCACGTGGTTCAAGCCCTCACCATGAGCCATATTGTGAGTATAGATCATCTGGTATGGCCCCTGGATTCTATGTAAGCAAAAGCCCTTACAAAGTAGGTTAGTCTAAGCAACTAGAGCTTATCTCTCAAGAGCCTGGCAAGGGACAAATCTTTTTTCTTAGGATGTGTAAGGCAAGAACAACCTACCAAGTTTATGCTTACTATTCATCCCTTCACCAAACAATTTATTTTTTTATTTTAAAGATAACAAAAATATCTTAACAAACACACATATATTTAGAAAATAACAAAAACAATACAAGCAATACAGAATCTCAGACAAGGTGATAGGAAACTAACAATGGTTGTTGTATTATATATTGATGTCTCATTTATTTATTTATTTTTGTTTGTTTGTTTTTCTGGTACTGGGAATCAAACTCACAACCTTGCGCTTGCCAGGCAGGTGCTGTGCCACTGAGCTAAATCCCCAGCCCCTATATTGATATCTTCAATTTGGTTACTCAAACAAATACAGGCAGGTAAGATTGACCAAACACTTAAACATTAATTGTTCCTTTCAATGGAGCAATAAAAGTCAGTAGTACAACTATGTTAGCTGTCCTGTGTATACAGCGACATCAAACAAAATTTAAACAGTTGATTTCTTGGCCAGATACCGCTGTTCTGGCTTCAGTGCCTAGTGAATTTGAGTCCTGTACCTCTGAGTCCTATGTTGTCTCTGATTTAAAGTCTGACTGAAATAGTGCTTTTCATTAACTGCATTTATAAAAACACTTATAGGTTTTATAGAATGGCTGGCAACAGCACCTTTGTAAGTTTTTTTAATGCTGGGAATTAAAGCCAGGGCCTTTACACCAAGGTGCATTTCAGACATTTAAAATTTTTTTTTAAATTTTGAGACAGAGTTTTACTAATGTGCAAGATATCTTTAATGAGCAAAAAGAATGTATATCAGTTTTGTGTTGCCAGTATAACAACTTACCACAAAGCTGGGGTTCAATACAAGAGAAATCTATCCTTTCACAATTCTTGTGACCAGAATTCAAAGTCGGTATCACTGGGCCAGAATTAAGGTGTCACAAAGGCCCTGCTCCCTTAGGAGTTATTGGGGTGATCCATTCACCCTGCAACTTCTAGGAGCTGGGGATTTAGCTCAGAGGCACAGCTCCTGCCTGGCAAGCACAAGGTCATGAGTTTGATCCCCAGTACCAGAAAAAACCAAACCAAACCAAACCAAACAAAAACAAACAAACCCTACAACTTCTAGTAGCTGTTAGTATTCTTTGGTTTGTGGTCACATTACCTCCAGGTCTTGTGTGTGTATAAATTTTTCCTCTGCCTTCTTATTATAAGGATTCTTATGATTGCATTCAGGACCCTTCAAGTAATTTAGGACAACCTCCCAATTTTAAGAACTTTAATCACACCTGCAAGTATGCTTTTTGCCATATATGATAACTTTCACAGATCCCATGGATAACAATGTGGGAATCTTTTGGGGTCTTATATTTTTCAGCCTACTACAGAATATTTCTAAGATTCCTAGGTCATTTAAAATAGATTGTTTGTGATCATGGTATCTCCCCTGCCAGGTATGCTGTTACTGTTCTATTTCTTTGTTTGTTTGTTTCTCTTTTACTACTCTCTTTAAAATAAATAAAAAATAAAATAAAATAAAATAGATTGTATTTACCAGTTTTAGAATCTCTATTATAGGCTAATCAGTATTTATAGGATTCATTTGGGTAAAAGAAAGTATGGGACAATAAACAAGGAGTGTTGCTTTAAATAAAAAATAGAAAAAAGAAAAAGGAAGTGAGGAAATTAGTGCTAGCATGGATAATGACTGGTTTCCCATAAAAAATAAAGGTGTTTGTTAAGATAATTATATAGCTAGTGCAAGACCCCAGCAGGTTGCAGTGGGGTGTGGTGCTGAGGAGAAACAGGTTTGCATGCCTGTAAAGTTGTGTGCTACACATTTAAGGATTTTTCACAGCTCATCTCTACTCTATTTGTCCAACCACCATATGTCCAGAGTATAGTTAGAACTAGAAACTATTCTTTAAAATTTGGATATTAGAACCAAGAGAATCACATCTTCTGCTTGTTTCCCAGTCTTCAACCTTTTTAATGGATAGCAGTGTTGTAAGTTCAGTCTAAAGAGACCCCTCGGCTTTGGTGTGGATGGTTGCAGGCCAAGGAAACCAAAGGCAGCAGAGAGCCGTCCTCACCTGAGACTGAAGAGGACGTTTCCGTCAGGATGGACTCGCAGCATGATGTTCCCCATAGTTGTATCATGGATGAAGGATCTTTTAGAATGGACAAAAAAGATATCTGGAACCCAAATCTTTTCAATTAATCTATGATCAAAGGTCATACTTTTGTTTGTTGTGCTAGGAAAGGAGAGCCTTTCATCTTTCCAGTAATGCCTGAGGTAAAAAGTCATTGTAAAATCCTGGGCAGAAAGAAAAAGAGAACAATCAAAACCAGCAGGAATGAGGCTGAGGATCATCACTGCTCTATGAGAATCGGGACCAGTTCCCACAGGTGTTAATAATTTGTAAGTGAATGGTACATATTGTATTTCCAGGTAAATGCAATGTGAAGCTAATGAGCTTAAATTTTGAGTTCCTTCACGTGGAATCCAGTTAATGTCAACAGTTTCTAGGAGTTATAGATTGTTCAAATGGGAAAAAGAGTAGTCAGGACATCAATAGGGAACATTTTTATGTAAGCTTTCTAGTATATAACCTGAAGAGATCTCAGAACATAAAACTCCAATATTTGTCCATTAATTTATGTGATTTTTGTCTTAACCTAGATAAATATTCACTTTAAGAATTGTTCTCATTCATAATTTTGCATTATTTTTGTTAAAGTATGTCACTTAAATTGAATAAACTACAATCCTCCAAAAACCCAGATATATTATATATTATAATTAGTGGGAAGCAAGTGGCCGGATGTCCTGGAATAGACAGTGATGTTCTTCAGCTAAAGACAGGGGAAAAAAAAAATGAAAGGCAGTTGTCATGTATATTGTGCAAAAAAAAAAAAAAAAAAAAAAAATCACCTGTGACTTTTGTTAAGATGATACATGTCCTAGAAGCTAGTTCCCAGGGATTCTCATTAAGTAGTGCTAGGGGATTTGAATTATTCTATGCGTTTTAGGGGTAAGGATATAAAGTTGAGATGAAAAACTATATTAGCATTTGTTTGGCTTTCAGATATTATGGTTAACATTTTAGTTCTTTGAATAGAAAATCTTTTTTTTTTTGTAATAGAAAATCTGCTAGCTTGATCCAAATCACTGGCTCTGGGCAGTGACAGTGTGTTTTACTTTTCCCAGTTGTTTGCCTCTTACAGTCTTTAGTTCTCAACAAAAACCCATCTTTTCTTGAAGCAATCCACATAATAAAACTTTGGTATTTATTATACAAAGGATATGTCTCAGGAAAGTTAATTGTGAACTAGTTTGTTTTTACTATGTTCAGGATAGAAATACATTGTATTATTGCTCTGGATTAGTCTGGAAGCATTAGCCATGTGTAATTTTGTATTACAGTAAGGGCAAATAAATAGAATGACTTATTCATTATACATAACACTATCCTACAGGGAATTGTGTGGGTTACTGCAGGATGCCTTAATAAGCATATCTTTAGAATGAATTGTTCAGTCTGATCTGAAGGTCACTGGACAAACACTGAGCTTATGAAGCTAAAACTGAGCTTATGAAGTCAAATAGCCAAACTTGGTGTATGTCAGTGATACATCACTGTCATGTTGGATGGCACTGTCATGAGGCCAGGCAGAACAGCATGCTGGGAGTAGAATGAGACAAAATTTAAAGATACTGAAAGTGCATTCAGAGTAGGGAAAGAAAGGTTGTGAAGAAATTTAAAAAGCTAATTCTGGGGGTTGGGTGAATATCACTTATAATTAGAAAGCATTTTCAAATTGAGCATAGTTAATACAGTTTTATCTAATACCTGGTAGTAAAGTTATTTGAGAATAAAGATGATGTCCAGGTTTAGAGCCTACAGAAATAGATGGTGAGAATTTTAGATACCAATTGGGTCATTCAGAGATGACTTGAGTATTATGGCAAAAGAAGGGAAATAAATGCTTGTTTCTGCAATATAACAAGTATGAGGAAGTACTAGTAATACAACTGTCTTTGGGCAAGGAAGGGTCAAAACCTTCTGGATCAGGCATTTTTTAGTAATGAATTTAACTGGCATGAATTTGTTTTCTTTGGGAGTGGTGGCAAAATGAAGAAAGTTTAGCTTAACCTATATTGAACTGAAATAAATATCAGATTAGATAATGGTAAAAACTAGAACAACTACCAGTTGAAGAGTTTATAGTCAGAAATAAGATGTAATGAGTCATAGATTTTTTAAGATGTTTCAGGAATTTTTATGCATCTTGAAATTTTTCATCCAGTTAGGTTTTTTTGAAGAATTACTATAAATAAAAATATTAAGTATACAGATGAAAAGATTTGATTTTAGTAACTTTTAGTTTTTAGGACCTGCTTAGTTTTCTTTCTCCCTCTCCCTGCCTTATACTTTTATCTTTTGTAGTATTTGCTTATAAAAATAATATATGGAATCTAAGTTTCCAGGCTACATTCTATAATAATAACCATGTTACAGCTTATGTATCAAAATGTTGTATTTAAAAAAGTATGTAAAGCAATTTCTAAAAATTTCCTAAGAATACATATGTAACAGATTCTAGAAAAGGAAATGAAGTGCAAGGATTAATTTACATAAAGGTATCCATTAAGTAGGTAGATTGGGTAAATAATGAATTAAATCTGTTTGGATGGAAAATGGAATTTTAAAAACAAAAGAGTAACTTTTCTCTATTCATGGAAGAGTTGGTTTCATTGAAAGACACAATCTGTCTTGTACGTGTAATGTAAAAAGGTTGATCTCCTAGACGTTTGGGTAGAATGGAAGTTACCACAGGCTGGAGAGAGAAGCTGGGGGGAGGGGTGGGGTGGGGAATCCATGGGTAATCAGTTACAATTGAACAGGGGCAAGAAGTTCTGGTATTGCAGAGTTAGGTGGCTTTAGATAATATTAATGTACCACACATTTTAAAAAGCTAGAAGAAAGAATTTTGAAAGTCTTCCCCATAAAGAAATGATAAATGCTTAGTAGATATTTATTTGGATTTGTTTATCCTGATTGTACAGTGTATACATTGTATACATTGAAATATCACGTGTATTCTGTAAACATATGCAATATTTATACAGTATAATTTAAAAAATTAGAAACCCCAAACAACAATAAACAAACACAAATCCAGGCTGCCATATTTAAAACAGAAAAGGAAGGAGAATCTCAAAGACTCTGAAAACCAGGTGAGTGGCTTCAGTGTAACAAACAAGCTGTGTCTAAGGAAAATCAAGGCCTGAGTTCTAGAGCCAATGAGAAGACACAGGCTCCATGTAAAGGCATTCAAAATTAAATAGTTGAAAACTTTGGGTGTGTCAGTGAGGGCATAGAACTAAAATGCAAACTATATCCAAAACATATCCATAAACTGCATCTTACTAAGTGCTAGTACTACTTACAAGGTACTGTCATTACCACTTGCATGTGATAGAAGCAAAGGAAACACATTTAAAAGGGATTTTTAAAAAGATAGCAGAACTGGGGAGAGCAAAATGAAATGGGGAGAGTGACTCAGAAATAAGGACATGCAGCAATTAGGTAAGAACACGGAAGAAAACATTGAAAATTAGAAAACATATGTGCATTCTTCATTTGGTGTATAAAAATAAACTAAGGGGGGTTAGACAAAACTCTGAGATGCATTAATAAATTAGCAGGAGTGGGCAGAAATAAATTATGTATCTGAAAACAAGTATACCAGTGCTTGTTCTGAGAAATTAGCCACAGTATTAATTATTCTTTCTTAGTGTAAAATTCTGAATAATGCTGAAAATTCCTTAAATGAAAAATAGCTCTGATAATTATGCAGAAAGGGAAGGTGGTTCTAAATTAGGAATAGAGAAAACAAAATGACAAAATTATGGCAATGAGGATATGATAACACAATACTAGATAAAATGGTAAACCAGGTCAAGGGAGAAAAGGGGGTTATAAAAAGCAAGTGTGTTAAATGTCATAGGAGACAGAAAAATGATTAAAAGGAAAAAGGATAAAAAGAAGTGGTTAGTATCATGTTTTATGAACAGAGCTTGACTAATAATATTCCATAAAATACGGATTTTTCACTGAAAGATAACTCCCATACCATATAAAGAAATTGACAAAAATTTTCTTAAAAGTTTTAGTCATCAAATAAAAAAAAAACATTGTCTTCTACTATTGGTTCACAGATAAGCATAATCATTTAGTAATATCATTTGAAATGTCTGGATACTGTCTATGAAACGGTTCAATTTTCTATCATCTTATAGGTAAGGATTCAGGGTCATGATTTTATATTGCAGATGTATCGTGACTATCTTTATATGTTTTTTTCTCAGTTCAAAGGACATAGATACATATATCATGATGTTCCACAGTGCTTCACCACCGAAAAGCCATTAGAGGTAAAAAATGAGTTGGAAAGATAAGCATAATCAAAGGTTGAATATGTGGATAAGAGAGTAAAGCAAACACAATTCTACTATAAAGCAAAGTGGGAAAGATAAATAACAGATGTAACTAAAACATTTATTAAAACACCAGTGATTTTGCCACTATTAAGTCTGCCTTTTCAGAAAAGACCAGTAGCTCATGGAGAAACTTACCATGTCAACCTCTGAAATGCTGTCAATGCTTTCAACCTGGACATCTATACCTACTGGGACTGGTGACCCTTCATAAAGAAGAATAGACAATATACTGAGAAATTCATTACAAACACTTTGGAAACATTCAGAACAGAGAATAAAATGAAATACTTTTCAAGTTTTTATAAATGACAACTTTTTCCATTATCTATGGAAACAGTCATTATAATTCAGTTATAATCATAAAGGAACATTTTCAAATAAATGCTATTCTGATAATCATTACTCACTTCTTTGGGAATATTTCAGTATTTTCATTCCATAACGTAGAACTGGTGTCTCCAGTTTTATTTAAACATTTTAAGCTAGTACTGGTTTACAAAGGAACAAGGTTTTAGAATATCTGAATATGTAGAATTATGCATTTTATGTGGTCATGGTCATATCTACAGCCAGGAAGTATCATATAGGGTCCTTGACTCTGAGCTATGTTGAAACCTTTGCTTGCTTGCCAAAAACCAAGGCTTTTTCACTTGCATAGTGATTGGCAGAAGAGAGGCACTCAGATGATAGTGCAGTGCTACACAGGGACATCACAGATCCAGAGGTGTCCCTTCACAGATCATTAGCAGCCACAGGCTGCATTTGGGAAGAAGCACACATCCTCAGAAATGTGTTGATGAGAATATACTAAAGTCATAATTGGAGCAGTTTCATACAGAGAGTCTCTGAGACTTATTTGCACTTGAATTCACCAGCATCAATCATGGGCCTAGGAAGCCTGAAGAATAACACGAGGGAATTAAGACTAGACTATAAAATTTCCTGGTTCCAGTTAACCACAGGTTTTATCATTTTCTGTATGAAGAATTAATGTTAATAATGTCATCTAGTTTTGTGTATGATATCTGATGCATATAATTGTTAATTTCTATAAACTGAATGCATATATATGATTTCTGTATTTATATACATACTCTTCCTGTTTTCTTTCCATAAGTTACTCTTAACAACACCTTAATGCCTATACAGTCTCGAGTTAAAAAAAGACTTCCAGTTATTGATGATAAAACATAAATCATGTGTAGATAATTTCTAGGTAGTTGTTCTAGTAGAGATTCTTGGATTTAGAGATGTCAGGCCTAAAAATCTTCCTTAGTGGGCTAAGTAATGCCAGGATGTGCCACATGGGATACACATGTGAATATAATTCATGAGATTCCATAGCCTCTTGTATGAAACAAGCCATGTCTTGCCAGTCTTTGCTATTCTTCTGTGATGTCCTCACTAGTTGCCTTATGTTATCTTTACCTTACCAACATAAAATTCCCTCTGTGTCCCTCAAGTCCATACCCTCAGCATCACTCCTTACTTAGAAGGCTTTCAACTGGCCGGCACAGGTCCTATCCCTGGACTATACTCCAGCCTCAGCCTTCAGCAACACCTCACTTGCTCTTAACCACAAACTTCTTACTTCCATATTGAATCATTTCTTCCTACAACAATAATTCTATAAATAACATTTTTTTACTGACAATTATGATTAAGGATTAATTTGCAAATATTAGTTCAACATTATTCCTTCACATGGTTCTGCTTTATTAGCCTTTTAAATTAGAATTATCAAAATAAAAATTTATGAAAACATCTTGTTCCTGGTTTTGCCTGGCACTTCATGGCAGTAAACCTTTCCATTAATCCCAATATTTATAGGAATAAAAGATTTGGAAAGATCTTGGAAGGGTGGATAAAATTTTAACACTAGAGTTGCATAGACTAGAATTCGAACAACTTCACCACCATTGTGTGATGTAGGGTAGGTAATTTCTCTAAGCTTAGTTCCTCCTCTGTAAAATCTGAGTGTAATATCTAAGAAATTTATTTGAGGACTAGGAATAATACAGTTACTGAACTTAACTGGTGCTCAATACATAGCACAAGATAAATGTTACTACTACTGCCATTATGCAAAAATGCAAATCTGCCTCATGGAGTGCAGGCCACTATTCCTAACCCCACTCTCAAAATTTGAACATCAGTTACTGGAGACCAATATGAAGCAGCCCCAAGCAGGACTTAAATTAACCAATTGGCTTTTCATGTTTACATGTGAATCTGTCCAAGGCCTAGGCTCCTGGTCTGGAAATGAACAGTGGACTCATAGTAAGTGAACCTCTGTGAGTCATTGATCCCCATTAAAACCTGTAATGGTGGATAAAGCCAGAAAGCCTCAAAGGATAAGACAAGATCACAGCTAAGGACACCTGGATCCAGTCTTAACTAGATAAAGACTATAGCCTCAGGTGTCTCACACCTGGGTAGATTAACTTAATATCTTACTCTGGAGAAATCCTTGAGTGGTTCTGACTTTCTTGAGTACTCCCTTCCCTTCTTCTGATAACTAAATAAATACACAAACCACCCGGAGAAGGTCTTGGTCTTAGCCCCAAGGGAATCCTGAATTCTGTGAGAAGGCTTTGATCTTCCTGGAGCCCTGAAATCTTACCATTTGCCTCTTTTTATTTAGCTTTTGATGTACACTCATTTGGGAGGTTGAGGGATATTATTAACCTGATGATCAGTCTATTCCTTCCTTAAAAAATAATAGAGTGCTTCTCTCAACTTATGTTCTGGAAAAAAAAAAAGAGAACAACTTGAATATAGTATCTTGTGACTTTTCAGTATAGTTGACCCTCTGTATCCATGAATTCAATCAATAAAAAGTACTTGAAAAATTGTGTATGTATTGAACATGTATAGATTTTTAAATTGTCATTACTCCCTAAATGATACAATGGCAGCATTTCTGTTTTCTTAGGTATTACAAGCAATCTAGAAATGACTTCAAGGCTATGGGAGGGTTTTCATAGGTTGTATGAAAGTACTGTGCCATTCTGCATAAGAGACCACCCACAAATTTGGCTATTTGTGGGGGTGGTTGTACTGGTCCTGAAACTAAACCCTAGAACACAGAGAACATCAGTCTATCAGAATATCTGGTGACTACTTCTGCAAGCCTAAGACATACTTGTAAACATACTTTCAAGGACATACCCCTGCCTCTGCTGGACAAACACTGGAGCCTAGTTTTGTTTGAAGGCTGGGTCTGACAGTGGAGTTAAAACATGGCTTTCTGTATATCACTGAGCTGATGAAATACATTAGATTTCTTCTTTCCTTCCTCCAGATATATACTGTTCTTGGAGATATGAACTCTTGCATTTCTATGGAAAGTATGTGCCCTCAGGTGCTGTCTGTCCTCATTGTTGTCTCATCTGAGCTCCATGTCCAAGCGCATCTCATTTCTGTGTCTAAAAATTTGTGCTCTGGCATTCTTGAGGGCAGAGTGAAGGGTGAGGGGAATATAAAGTCAAGGCACAGAATGTGACAGAATTTCAGATCTGCATAAAAAGGCCAAAGAGCATTTTTTCACAGATAAGCTAGTCACAGAAAGGAAGTAGCAATAAAGCAGATGGGTTAAAATCATGAAATTTGTAGCCATATAAACCTGTGTTACAGTCAAACTTCTGCAAATCACTTAATTTCCTCATACCTCAGTTTGCTAATTAGTAACATAGAGGAAATGTATGGTACCAACTCTATAGGGTTGCTGTGAGAAACTGTGAACAATCGATGTGTAGTCCAGAGCCTAAGCTCATTCAAATGTTTTTTTTTTAACTAACTTTTTACTATATAATTGAATCAGTGATAAATTTAACAGAATATATAATAATAATTGTATAAATACTTTCATTAATTCTGTTTGTAAAGTATAATAAAATTAAATAAACATTAACCTTACTGATTATGGTATTAATTTTCTGGGATCACTAACTGGGTAGTAGCAATACATTTATAAACCTTTTTATATGCATAAAGATATGGCATCAATCTTTTTTTATGAAGGCTGGAATAACGAGACTTAAGTAGAAGTTATATATCTTATTACTATATTGAATTTAAAATACATTATATTATGCCATCCTTATAGTCACTTTGTTGGCTTGGTAGACCCAGTTTTAGCTTCACTTGATATGTGAAGGAAGTTACACTCTGAGAAGACTACGAAACACTTGCCTGAAATTCAAGCTAGGTAATGATCGGAATATAACTAGACCCTTCTCTCTCTCATTCCTCTTGTTTGACAAGCAAAGACTGTGTAGCAGCTTTTATAACTTTAGGGCTTTAGTCTCAACTCAGTAGCCAGTACCTAGATGCTGAACTGATTTCACTTCAGAAAAACAAAGAAATGATCATGTGTAAGACTAAAACAAAAAACCCTTAGTTGTGGGAGATGTAATGGGTAGGGAAAACATAAATAAAGAAAATGACCTGCAATTTATTACCCAAGTTAAACAAAAACCTCCCCTAAATTTACATCCTCTTGTTTCTGCATAATGAGTCAATTAATCTTTTAATGCTTTATAAAAGTAAAAAACATTGCAGAAGCAGCTGGTTTTAATGTTAAAGCTAATTAGGAAAACATTAAGGCAAGAGAAGTGCTGAAGTTACATTTGGTTCAAGAGGAAAGAAGTATTTCATGTGTTTGAGTTATGGACAAGTGTAATGAAGGAGAGAATAAATTAAAGTTTGTCTTTTATATCCTGCAATCTGATTTCCCCGAGGAAAGCATCCATGAGAGAACAGAGAAATGGGTCACTATATGAGAAGCTGCTCTGATCAAGACAGGCAAGAGAAGCTTAAGGCCTATATTTTGCAGCTACCAAAGTGACAATTCTCACTGAACTTAAGGATTTTTCTGCCTGAGATGATTGAACACACACGCTATGGAAGCACCATTTAGCCCAAGCTTAGGATTGTCAAAAAGATTTCTGAATTGTGAGATGATTTGCTGCCTGTCAAAAATAGCAGATTTCAAGCACTTTTTAAATAACCTCACAAAGGAATAGCCTCAGGAAAAAAATATTTTTAAAAATGTGTTACCACTTAAAAAAATCTTAACGTATATCTCTAACAGATCATGCAAAGTGGAAATTTAAGGTCAATTTTTTGTTTTTTTTCTGGCGGCTGGAGATGATATAGGGGATGGAGAATGAAGGTAAGAAAATTTAAGGTAAAAGAGGAGGGCATGGCTTAGGCCAGCAGCATTGGTTCTCAGCCCGTCACTCATTCCTGTGGAAATCACCTGGGGATCCTGAAACAACGCAGATTTCCACTCAGAAGCCCTGCGCTGGGAGCTGAGCTTCTGCATTTATTCTAAAACACAGGTCTTTCTACTGCCGGTTCTTGAAGCACTTTTAAGCGACAAGTCACCTGAGAGCTGTTTTTCTAAGGTCCATGTTCAAGGTCTTTTTTCTGTCATTCTTATTGGCTTTCAGTGACCTAAAATAATCCCTACAGAACCCATTCCTCTACAACAGAAAGTAATTTAATGGAGGAACCTGTCCTGATCGGAATTAGGACAGATTTTGGAATTGGTGTTGAAAAGAGGACGCGATGTTCAGCTTCCAGCTGCGGTGCCCGAAACAGTTTCAAGCCGTTCCCGTGCAACTGGCATCTCCTCGTGCCTGGTGAGGACCATCGTCGAACAAGTTTGACTTGAAAATTATTGTTAAATGATACAGGAAAGGTTTTACAAATTTTTATAGATCATAGAAACCAAGGTAGAGCATACTTGAATGATAGATATAAAGCATGTTATAAAAATTTTGGGAACTTTTAGGATAAGAAATAGTCTATTCAGACTCATAGTTAAGGGCTCAAGCATTTTTAGAATTGTGGTGGGAATGATGAATCTGAGAAATAGTGAAATAGAGAAAAAGAATCTCGGAAAGAAAAAATAGGAAAAAATTCTCAGCCCTGCTTAATTTCACGGCTTCTAAAACCTTAAGGTGAGATTTAACAGTGTGGTCAATGTTCTGGAAAACAAAATTGAACTCACCAAAATGTAATATGATACAGATAATCCAATGCAGTGGTTTTCAACATGTCTTTCTCAAACTAACAGCATCAGCATCATCTAGAAACTTTATAGAAGTGCCAGTGTTTGGCCTCATCCAGATCTAAGGGGTCAGAAATGCTGGGGGTGAGGCCCAGGGATTGGCATATTAATCTTCCAGGTGATTCTAATGCTCAGGGAAGTTCTAGTTATGATATTAAGGTCAGGTCCTTAACTGCAGCTCAGTATATTATGCATATTAAGCATATTTCAGGATATTAAGCATGCAAACCAAACCAGCCAAACAAACAACACCAATCCTCATCAGTTACCTGACATATTTTTGTATTTTTACTGTTAACAAATTAGCTCTCTATGACATCCACCTACCCGTTGTGCATGCTTTGGTCAGAACCATAATATGTCAAGAGTCTAAAGTTTCCCGATCCCATCTTGAAAAGTTAATTACTCATAAAAAACTGCTACAGCATCCTGCTTTTCACCCTCATCTGTACCTCCTTCATCTCCACTTTGTTTCCATGATTCTTAAAGGTTGTCAGTTCAGGAATTATGGGAGAGAGAGACTTTGGGTCAATGAAGAAAGAGTCAAGTGGATTCTGAGGTTTGGTTACCAGCTGGTCTCATCACATCGTGCACATTGCTAGAAAACACGATGCCTTCAGTGATGCGACTATGTTGAACACTTTGAAAGGGAGAAGGCTCTGATTCAAGGATCGCCTCTCCCACTGGCTTCCTCTATCCTGTCCACTTGCCCGTGTGTTTTGTATGTTGGTCTACCACTTACTTTCATAGTTTCTACTGAATTTCTAACCTCTCTACACCTCAACTTCAACACTGGAATATTAAGGATCATGACAACTCCTATTTCACGGGGTCACTGTTAAGGTGGAATAGCACACTGGGCTAAAGGTACTCACACTGTGCCTGTTTAACATTTTTATCAATTTTTATTTCTAAAAGTGACAGAAAACAAACTCAGCTGAATTGGTTCACAGTGAGCCATATAGCATTTGACGTACTCTAATTGCTCCATGAAAGCCAGGTACTTCAGCTTGAAAGAACATGCAAGAAGTTATCAGCATCACCATGTAACTCAAGTTATAGTTCATAATTGAGACAGTAAGTCTGTATATAAGCAGAATATATCTGTCCATTATTTATTCAGCACATTCTTCTTATAATGGTGTATATACTAGAATATAAGTCGTAGAGTCAATTTAAATGGATACATTTTCAACTGTTTATTTAAGAGAAGATAATCACTTTAAAAAACTGATAATTTTACTTGTGTTTTGGCTTTACTTGCTAAAAAATTTCAACTCCATTTTGAGAGTACGTTGAGTTTTAACGAGTCTTTACAGGTAATACTCACCTCCAAATCCTGGTCTCAATGAAAAGTCATGGCCCTCTATATGGAGAAGTTGCTGATACTTCAGGGGCCACACTTTGGTACTGTCATCTTTCTTCATTCTAGTTTCTTGTTTGCTGTTCTCCCCAAAGAAAAAGAGTTCTTTTGAGAGACATATGCTTCTGGATATTTTCATTTGGTTTAGTCATTTATGCTCCATATAGTATATTCTAACATAAATTCATAAAGGGTCATTTTGTCAGTTCATATTAAGCCAAAGAATGTTCAACATTTGTTTTGTAAATGTGGAGTAGATAATGAAATTTTAGAGCACCATTAAATGACAAATTGAGTATGAATTAAATGCACAATAGGCAATGTTTCTCATAATCTAGTTTGTAGACTTGGGATACCCTAATTGCCTATGTGGAGGTGGTCAGAATTCATGGACTTCTTTTTCAGATCAACTAAGTCAGAGCCTGGGAACCTGAATTTAAAGGAAATACTTAAGTGACTCTTGAAATCACTGAAGTTAAATAATCTCTGCACTAAATAGTGATAAAATTTAAAAACATTGCAAAATTCTATACTGATGAAAAAGTTTTTACAAAGACAAAATAACCAGAAAATATGGGGGGTTAGCTAGACTGGGGACAGAATTTAACTAGAACTGAAAAACTAAACTAGAAAGCTGGGTGTGTGGCACACACTTGTAATCCCAGCACTCAGAAGGCTGAGGCAGGATGATCATTGCGAGTTCAAGGCCAGCCTTGACTACAAAGTGAGCTCAAGGCCATCCTGAACTGCATAGTTAGATCTTGTTTTAAAACAAACAAACAAACTAGAATTTAAGGTGTGGCAATACTTTGACTAATGCAAGACCAGGTATAAAATAGATAAGGTCTGCTTTTACCTACATTTCTCTAGGGCAAAGGCAAAATGGAGAGTGACCTCTCTGTAAGTATTCTGATGTGGAAACAAAGTCTTTTTTCCTCTGAGTCTGTGAAATTTGGCAAGTTACTGGACCTTTCTGACTCATTTCCGGCTGGGAGGAGCCTACATCCCAGGGGCTTTGCAAGTACAGAAGGAGGTTGCTAGAGCACAGCTCCTCCGTGAATGACTTGCAGCCATCTGCTGGTGCAGGAGACCCTGCTCAGATCCCCCATCTAGAAATCATGCCTGGCATTCTCACCCTCGTTATGGTTAACAGCAGCAGTAGCAAAGACTCAGAGTGCACTAGGTGAATTCTAGGGACTTTGATTGCATGATACACATTTTCATTAACAAATATCTTCTATAAAAAAACAATGTGAATTGTAACAGAATTCATATTGGAGGCAATTTCTTAACCCAGTAAGGTACTTTTGGTGGGAAGAATTTCAGATCCTGAAGAGCTTGTAGAAGAAATACATGCAGGCATATATCACCATGTGTCATCTTTCAACAGGACACTTTGTGGTTGAAACCTCAGTGGTTTACTGATGATGTATTTCTTCCCATGGTAGAAATGAAGAAGCTGGGAGAGGAAATCTGTTTTGAATATGGGCAGTTTGATTTAAACTGTATTACATCCTATGAATAATTGAACACATAGGACTATTTCTTCCAAAGAGCTAGAATTAACTAGAAAAATTCTCCTAGGGAGCTAGAATGAACTATTTATTAAAAATAGTAGCAGCTGGCTTTTATTAAATGCCTACTATGTTCAAGGCATTATGCCAGATGTTTTGTAAGTATTATCCTCTTTGGCATACATCCAGTTCATCTGATTTCCTGGGCCCCATGCCCGGAGTTTTGACTCAGTGGTTTTGGGTATAAGAATTTGCAATTATAATAATTTCTCAGGAGAACCACTGCCCTAGAAAACAGTAGACATTTCACAAAGCTAGCTACTTGTTATTATTTTAAGGAAAATACAAATGTAACTTTGCTTGGAAACTCATGAGAATTACTCCTTTGCTAATTGCGTGTGTGTTTTTAAATACAGCTAAATGACATGTCACTACTATGTCACTTCAGAAGAATACCTCTTCACGAGATTGAAACAGTTAAAATTTTAATTAAGAATCCCAAACATACTGAACACAAAGCCTGTCATGAATCACTTTCTTGGTGCTTTAGAGCCCACACCTGTTCATACCGGAGGGTTTGTCTCATGCAAAGGAAGATGTTCCATATTTACCTACTTTTGCTTTGTTTTGTGTGTACTATTTCCCAGAAAGAATTGGTTGCTTGTATATCTTCTAAAAGAATATTCAAAATCTATGTTCTCTTTCCCACATATTTAAATAGACATGTACAATTTTTATTATAAATTTTAAAAATACTTAAACATTGATAATTTAAAAGAAAATATGTTTCTCCTTTAAATGTATCTAATAAATTTAAATATCTACCTACAGCATCTTAAAATATATGAACAAGTTCTTTAAAATATTAGAAATTTTATGTCATTTCTTACTTTCTTTGAACTTGTATTTCCAATTTTCTTAGAACTTTGTCATCTCATCATACATCTTTTCAAGAAAAACATGTGCTACCAAAGCAAGCACAGCACAATAATATTTATATTTCTCTCCTTGTATCCAGGAAGTTATTAAACACCAGGAAATGCACATAGATTTAGGAAAACAGAGACATTTATTTTTATTTTGTTAAGCGGGGCAGAGTAATTATTAAAGGAAAGGATAAAGGAGATCACAGGTGAGTTTCAGTTTTAGCAAAGAGGTCATGAGGAAGTTAAAACTCTACAAATTGTTCAAAAAAATGTTATCCTTATCTACATGCCCCTTGGATAGCTTGTGGGTAACATTAGGGATACGTTATACACAGAATAACAGCTGCCAGCTTTGAAGGTCTGGCTTATTAAAAAAACACATAAAGGTTAGTAAGATGAAGAATGAAATAAAATAGACAAAGAAGACAGGAGGAGCTGTGAGTAACAAAGGGGTTACTATGCAATGGAGCATCAGGTTTAACTCAGAGCTTTTGAGTCTTATTCCATGTATGTATCATTTTTAAACACTTGTGTCTTCTGTCCTCTACCCCATTCTAGAAAAAACGACTTCATTTTTTTAGTAGTTACTAAGAGAATGCCTTTGGACAACTTCTATCTGAGGAGAGGCTGTTTTGGAAATTCTGAATTCCCATGGAATGAAGCAAAAGAATCTCAATTTGTGAAAGATGAGTATGTCAGCATTCTAAATGTTTGCCTCTGCCCACAAGACTCTATAAGCATTGTTTGAGAAACAGTAGGTGTAAATCTTGGGAATAATGATGGTTTTTCTCTTTGCCTTATGACCTTTTTCTTCATGGATTATACAAAGAATCATATTTCTATCTGCTCCCTCTTCTCTGTGTCAGAAACTCTAGTTTTATAACTAGGAAAGAGCAGATTCTGGAGGTTAAAAATGCTAGATTTTGAGTGGCCTTAGAAGGCATAAAGAGAGTTTTTGGTCTTTGAAGAGAACATACTAGGCAGAGAACTAAAATGTACTAAATCTTGGGAAAAGTTAAGCACACCTTTTGTTCTGATACACTTGAGCTTTAGAACTCCAGTGAAATGAAAAAGAAACTCATCTTAATTAAGTCATAAATGCTCAGTTGGCTGCTTTATAAAACTGCAATGGCTTGGAGGACTATATATTTGATTAGTTGACTAGGATCCTAACATGAAATCAACTAGGCCTGACATGAATGGATTGCCCAAGGGACAATATAATTAACAATCATATTTGAAATTATTTAACGGAAAAGGGAGATACCAATTAAAACCACTATTACCATTTTATACCATTTTAAATGAAGAAAAGACCAAAAAAAAATGTTAGTGCCATGTTCATAAAGATATGATGAAATAGAAACATTTATGCTTTGCAGTTGGGAGAACAAATATTAGTAAACCCTTTTAGAAATTTATCACAGGAGGCAGAAAGACATTTTATATGCTTTGATTGAGTAATTCAGTTGCAGAACAATTACAATTTTTATTTATAAGAGGAAAATACATTCATACAGCTATTTATTGGTGTTATTTATGAAAATGCAATTTTAAAAATAAATGTTCAATATCAAATATTCAATATTATTCAGTTTCTTCTTTTCTTTAATGCAGTGATTAAAAATACCATTAAGATATCAATGAGGCTATATGGAAAACGCTTAAAAAGATGCAAAATCATTTATATTCTCTAATTTTAAATATGAAAAAATCAGGTAGCCACATGAATAAAGATTAAAAGCTAACTCTTAAAAGAAAACATGATTGAAATTACTGGTATTTTTTCCATGCAAAATCCATTACTCCTACAGTGTTGCACTGAATTGCAATTCCCAGGCCCTCCCACCTTTCCCAGTATGTTCAGGGATGTACTAGCAAATATTTAACAAGTGGCTGTCTGGGTTGAAAAAAGTTGAGTTTGGTTTACAGTGTTTGCCACTGCCCATTTCTAGATAGTAACATGTGTGACAGAATTGTGTGTAGTCCATTGCATAGTGTATCATGCTATTGCATCGGCTAGTATAGTATATAGACTAGTATGGTATGGTATGATATGAGATGGTATGGTATGGGAAAATAGTTCATTGTAATAATAATTCTACCATAGAAATATAATAGATCCAAACAGAGTCAAAGCTAACAGATAACAGTAAAACACAGTAAAATAATTAGAAAGTGATGGGTTTTAAATATATATTCTCTATAAAATAACTTATTAAGTAGTTTATATAATGTAATTCTTAGTAGTGCTTGGTTTTAACAACTGGCTCATAAATTTCCAAAAAATTTAACTGTTGGTTCTTGAAAGCTGGTTTGAGCATTTTTCTGATTTTTTTCAAAGCCACTCGTGTTGTTCCTACAATATCCTTATCCCTCAATTCTGCACTTGATAGACACAAAGCCTATCAATGAAACTTTTGAAACTATGCATACATATTCAGTAAATCTATATATCTACTCATCTTTACTTTACCAGGGGACCATATTTTTTCCCTAAGCAAAAGAAGGATTTTTAAAAACTTGCTATAGCTTTCTTTATTCACATCCCTCCCTAGCTGGTTTTGAAAAAGAAAATATTAATTTAAAGATTAAAAAAATCTTTAAATAAAAGAAAGAGAATCTTTAAATAAAATGTAAGTTATATGCTGACTGACAATAGCTAATAGCTAAACACTTAAACATTGTGTGAAAAGTGGTTCAAACTTTGCAGAAGGTAACAATATGTAATACAATAACCACTGTTAATTTCCTATCATCTTGTTTTAAAATTCCATATCATTTTTATTGTTTTTGTGTTGTTTCATTTTTGTTATTATTATTTTATTATTATTTTTTCTCTTTAAAATAGAAAAGCAGCTCAAAATAATGTGTATAAATGCAAAGTAATGCAAATAGATCTATTGCATAATTCTCAAAGAAAGTCTGTGTCTTCCTTTCATGATCACTCTGTTAGTTGCCTTGCATTTTGAAAGGGAGAATTTTTAGCCGATTCATTATGTATTTATTTGTAATCAGGTTGGGTGTTTGGCAAAGAATTTCACAGTTTTTATTCACATACTAAAGTATGAAGACTCCTAAACTCCTTTCTCTTGGATTTATCCTATAACAATTTCTGTATTTTTTGTTGAATTTGTAAATATTTGCATGACAGTGCTGAGCGACAACTCAGAAATTGGCTGGCTGAATTATCCTTTTTCATGCAAGAAAAATGCTTTGGCTTCATTCTAAGCAGCTGCTTCTGAACCAGTGTAATGCTTACTCAGTCCCTGATACTCTAGAGGATTCTTCTTTGAAGAACAAAGGAAGTGGATATAAATTTTAATGAATCATATTCTAGCTTGTGGCTCAAAAGGCACCTACTTAGGCTGTAGAGAAGTGAAAACAAACTTGTTTGGTTTCATATAGCAGCAACCCTGCGTTTTCCTCTAGGGAAAATCTGGCTTGCAACGTCTGCAATTTCTCTTGTTTTAAAAGATTTAAAACGATCCATTTAACATAATAAAATTTTCCCACCTCACCTCAAAGAACTGATGTTCTCCTAGTGCTATTTAAAGGAGCACCTAAAAAGTACACATTATAGATTTTCTGTAGCAACTTTGCCACTGACAGTGGGTGTTATGGTTTATGTCTGTGTGTCCCCCCAAAGCCTCATGTGGTCATGGGGCAGGCTTTTACAGTTTGATAATTATGGGTGTGAGAGCTGCACCCGCCCTGGGGTGGATAGTTTGCATATGTAAGGGAGAGGAAAAGAGTGCTTGAGGCCATTCCTCCCCCATTCCTCCCTGGTGTGTGCTTGTTGCTTTTGCTGTGTTCTGTCTCCCTGAGCTGTAGCTCTCTGCCATGTGCCACTCTGCCTTATAATCTGCCAAGTACGGACTGAAACCTCCACAAACTGTAAGCGAAATAAACCTCTCCTTCCTTAATTTTGGGCGTCAGGTATTTTGTCCCAGCAATGAGAAAAAAGTAACCAAGACAGTGGGCCAGTGGGATAAGTTAACACTCCTGTGACAAATTTATCTAAACATCTACCAATCAGACTGGACAGTCTTTCTTTAAAAGGCAGATGATATTTTAAAGCAGTTTCCATTTATTTTAAAGTTAGGTAAAATATACCTCATAAATATTTTATACAGTCTAAAAAAATACATAGCCTAGTGGTATAACCTGACATTTTCCAAATATTTCCTTGCCCAATTACCTTAGAGAAGACTCCAAAAATTGTTAAACTGTACAAGACCTTATATTATCTTAGGTCTGAGGTCTGGAGTGGAAAAATGCAAGGCAACTGTGGAAAGTGGCCCCTGATTTTTAAAAGCAGGTAAGGAATCAAATCTAGTTCCCATCTCTTTTTGTCATGGTTGTTAATCCTGAAATGTTAAAGATAATTATTCAACTTTTGTGTTCTGTTTCCTGACCTTATGGTGACACTCAAGATGTGAGGGCAGATCAGCAGGGACTTCTGTCACTCCACTGACTGCTGGGGTTGATGGATATTACTCATCTTCATCTTCTATGCCTTTTTTTGGGTCTTGAAATCTTGTACAAAGGGGAGAGATTCTGAGACATTTTTTGTTTCTTAAAGGTATATGTGTAGTAGAGCAACCAATCTTTCTAATCTGCCAGGCTAAAGGGGATTCCTGGAACTTCTTGTGCTAAATCCTGAAAAGTCCCAGTTACGCATGGTGAACTGGTCACTATAAGAGACTGCTAGCTAGCTTCTTTACTGTACATCTAGGCAGCTCTTGGTTACTAATGGCTAAATAATAATGATAACACATTGATATTCAGAATGATTGTAAATGTATGAAAGCTATTCTCAAAAGACAACAAATGGCTTTAGTAACATTTAGAAAATATCTCAGCAACCTATGAAACCATATACCTGGCAAGTACTTGACATTAAAAAAGTTAGTGCTTAGATTACCTCTTACTCAAAAAAGTTTGAAGCAATATTAAACAAGTGTCATTAATAGTAAATACATCAATATTAAATGAATAAGTTCCTTGAAAGAGGATCTTTACATAACATGAACCATTTAATTATTTTCTCTAAAAATAAATATAAGCAAGTATACAGAAGCCAAGGGAAATGCACGATTCTGCTCTTTCAGATATCAACCCAAGGTGATTTATTTCGATGAATGAATGTTATTTTCAGAGACAGACACTGTCAGAAAGATGTATTTCTTTTAAGGGTGTTTCCTGATTTCCAGTAGATCTGAGGCAGCTGGCGAGAAAAACCACATAACTGCATGGACTCTACTATGGATATCTTACCGGGTTTGCTTCATTGAAGAGGAGCAACGCTGGGGGTGCTTCTTGATATCAGAAACAGCAAAAGCATATGGCATTAATGTGATCCAGATGTAGGTGAAGGAGATCAACTGGAAAGCCAAGACCATCTCTTCCAGATACTGCTGTTGTGATTTTTTCTTCATGTGTCTTTTAAAAAATAAATAGTGTGCCAGAAAAGGTATTAAGGAGAAAAAAACATGACTTTCAATGTTGTCTTTGTTTTAGCAGATGAAATAGATTCACATCACTTACTGGCACATATCTATCTTCAGCAATTTAAGGAAAAGAAGGCAGAGTTTTTCATTTTCAGTTTGCATCCTTTAGTTCCTCTTACCAGAGAAAGTTCTTAGCTTGATGCTTGATCCCTTACTAAGTAAACTCTCAGCTAGTCTTTGGCAGACAAAGAAGGGAGGCTAGTCATTAATCCTCTTAATCCAGTGCAACATCATCTGAATATGTTTAATGCCTGTGTAAAATAATGTGCTTAAAGAGGAAAAGATGATTAATTTAATCGTAATTATAGATTTGAAGGCGGTTTTCTTTATCATAATGGTTCCTTTTAATCTTAAAAGGACTCTTTCTTTCCTTAAAACCATACAGAGTGCTGTAGCACAAATTAAATTACTTTTATCAGGCAAACAGTCACAGTTCAAGATTATTCCATTGATAACAAAAGTGGGTCAGTTTAAAGATTTGATATAGGAAGTAACCTGAAAGATAAACAAATAACCTGGCCCTGGGTAGTATGCAAAACACATACCATTACTGCTCCATTAAATTACACCTACATACTCTTTTTACTTGACTGAGGCCAATCTTTTTATTTTAAAGAGAATCATAAAAAAAAAAAATAGCAAAATACCAACAACATAGACCAAAACAAAACAAAGTCAAAACAATAAAAATGATACTGCGTTTTAGAACAAAATGATAGGAATTAACAGTGTTGTTATATTACATATTATTATCTTCAACAAAGTTGCTCAGATTACCAGATGTAAGAATGCAAGATTGATCAAACCATTAAAGAGAATAAAAAATAAAAACAAAAAATTTAGAAATGATACAGAATTTCACTAGACAAGATGGTAGGAATTCACCAATGGTTATTATATTGCATTTTGTTATCTTCAAATTAGTTGTTCAGATTATCAGATATAGGCATGCAAAATTGGTCAAAAAAATTAGGCATTAACTGTTCCTTTCAATAAACCATTAGACATCACCAATACAGTTACCCCAGATATACTTTTTCTCTTCCTTCTTTCTTCTTTTTCTCCTTTCCATCATCCCAATTGTTCCTTCCTTTGAGCAATTTCTTTCCTTTTCATAAAATATATTGTACATTTTGTGTTTTATTTACTCTTTCAGGTTCTTACACTAGAAGACAATATGATGTTTACACATGTGGGTCTGATTCATTTCACTTACGAGTAAGTTACATACTCTTCTATAGGCACTTTGCCTAAACAGAAGAGAAATATCCTCTGAAAATAATCCCTGTGTGTATGCAAAGTACTAGTGAGTGGACATGTCAATGAAATTAAGTTTCCTCAACTGGAATATCACAGAGTGAGCAGTGCAGTAACAAATGACCTGTTTACTAGGACTTAGGAAGAATATCTATTTTCTTTCCATAAATATAGTAGTGAAGAATGTTTCCCAAAATTTCATTTATGTGCTTGACACTTTCTATCCTGTGTTCCTCTTCATCACCTTCATTTATTTTAAATTAGGTTATACCTTTTCAGCTCATGCATCAATACCTTTTCCTAAGTTTCTTAGGCATGCATTTCCTCTTTAAACTATATTTTTATTATCCACTATTACAAATATGCAAGATGGTGTATTGAACCCTTGCCTGCCTTTACCCTCTTGCGTTTATCATTATGCTGTTATATTATCATTATAAATATGTATCAATAATGCACAAACCTTTTGTATGCTTCAAAGATTATGTAGCTGGGCATGGTGGTACATGCCTATAATCCCAGCACTTGGGAGGCTGAGGCAGGAGGATCATTGAGAGTTCAAGACCAGC
>NW_004955407.1:79217-95734 GCF_000276665.1 Chinchilla lanigera | reverse complement strand
AAAAACCAAAAAAAAAAAAAAAAAAAAAAAAAAAAGACCAGCCTGGACTACAAAACCAACCTGAACTGCATAGTGAGACCCTGTCTCAAAAAGATAAATAAATAAATAAGTGAAAATTATGTAAATGGTGTCACATTGCACTTTTACTTCTGAAACCTACTTTTCTTTCAAGAGTGTGATTGTAGCTCTAGTTAATTCATCTTAACTATTCTATGGTATTTCAGTGTGGATATATAATATTTTATTCATTTTGTTGAAAACTAAAGTTGTTTCTTGTTTTCTTTATCACAATCCTGCAATAAATTATAAATATTTATTAATATTTTCTTGTGCACATGTATAACAGTGTTTTTTCTTTTCTTTTCTTTTTCTTTGAGACAGGGTCTCACTGCAAAGTCCAGGCTTGCCTTGAACTCTTTATCCCTGGCTGGCCTCAGACTTCTGTTGATCTTCCTGTTAGCCTCTCCAGTGCTGGAATTACAGGCATGTGCACATGTGTAAGAGTTTCTTCAGGGTAGATACCTGGAACAAAAAAAAAAAAAAACCTGCTAGGTTGAATGAATTTTACATATACAAATTTATTTTATAAACTACTGTGGTGCTTATTTGAATAGCTATATCAATTCAATACCCCACTAGCTGTAAATGAGAGTTTTTTATAAAATCTTTTTTTAACCTCTAGTGGGTTAGGCTTTTAAATGTTACCTAGTCCAATAAATATTGTAGCTTTAGTTTTAATTTATAAAATGAATAGAAATTAAATGATATTTTCCCCCATATATTTCTCAGCTAGTAAGCTTTCTTCTTGTTTGAAAAGTCGATAGAGGAAATATAGGAAAAGTTGCTGATTTTAGGCTACTGTCCCTTTGGCTGCTCAACTGTTTCTGTACCTTCCATCTCAGTGCTTCGGTGAGGGCCAGGGCTTGGCTTCCTGTTCCTGGCGTGTTGTTCCCCAGACCTACTCTCTTCCCTTAGTTCCCAGTGTCTACTACCATTTCCCAAAGCAGTTCCTGGCCACAATGAGTATGTTTTGGGAAAAGTGTTCTGCACTAAATGAGTTCAGAGACTACTGTATATTTTATTACTCTACCAGAGATTCACAGTTCTTATTACATTGCACAATGAATGTAGTCTTAGCTTTTAGTAATGAAGAAGATGTTTGTTCAATGGTCTGCTCTCTCCTTGTCTTGCTTGATCTTTTGAATCCACTGACATACTTGATTTTGCACCATCACTTGAGACATTTTCTTCACCTGCCTTCCAGGGCACCTCCTCTCCTGTCTTCCTCTTCTTTCCCTGGTCATTTTTCTTCAGTTTTTTGGTCTGCTTTTCTATCTTCTGTCAAATCTCATAACATTGGAGTGGCTCTGAGCTCAGCTTTTGGTACCTATTTTTGCCTATTAACTCATTCTGTTAGTGATCTTGTCCCATCTCCAGGCTTTCAAAACCATATATTAAGTTTTAGTTAGGAACAATAAGTTTTTAATATGTATTACATCTTCTGATGACTATGGTTACTAATAACATTATATAGTTCAAAGTTGCTAAAAGAATGGATTTTAAATACTTCTTACTATAAAAATGTTAAGTATGTGAAATGATAGATATATTAATTAGCATTAATTAGCTTGATGCAATCATTCCTCTTTCTCTCCCAGAAAGTCTGTCCTACTGTTCTGCTCCTTCTACTCCAGCAACTCATTCTATTTTAGGTGCACTGGTCTCTTTGCTATTCTTCAAACATACCAAACACACTCTTACCTCAGGAGTTTTGCACTAGTTGTCTAGCTTGTATCATATACTGTTTGTCCAGATATCTCTATGACTGACTCCTTTAACAAATTTAAATCTTTACAGAAATGTCACTTATGCAATGAAGCATAACTTGATTTCTCTGCATGTTGTAATCTCTGTTTCTCTAATTTGTCTGACCTCAAATTTCCCTTTTAAAAGTTACAATTCTTCAAAAAGTTGCTCCAGAACACCTTGATTGCAATATTCTGATTTATAGGTAAATCTGTACTTTGCATATATTATTTCTCAAAATTCTTAACATTTTGAGAAATAATATATCTTAATAATATCTTAGTACTGACTTTGATGACTAGTAAACCTTCAAGTTCTTAATGAAATATTGATAGCAGATAAAAATAAGGAAGCTATGAAGAGGGAGCTCCTTGAAATGACAGTTTCACCTGAAGGAATGAACTCCTAAAGTAGAATCTGTTCACCTGAAAGAACTTGGTGGAACTTCTGAGGACATTTGTATTTCAGAAATACTTAGCAAATCATATATTTCTTCATCTTCATTTAAATCATGTTAAAATTCCTTGCGTGTTTCTTTCTGCATTTTTAGAATGAATCAATGATAAGAACCCACCTGACTTCTTCATTAAATAATCTTTCCTGTACCAACTTCATATCACTATCAATATGAGGCTTCCAGAAGGGCCTTGGACTCAAGAAGCCTCGGTGAGCTGCATGGTAGCCTGGATCCTCTGGCCTTGCACCCACCACCACTGTGGGAGGGGCCTTGGATTCAGGAGACCTCATTGAACTGTCTGGTTGCCTGGGTCCTCTGGCTCCCTCCCCCACCACCATCTCAGGAAGGAATGTGACTACTGGAAACATAGGGAGACTTAAAAATGACTAAAAGAAGAAGCAAAATGCAATCTCAGCGAAACACCCCACCCAGAATAAGTTCAGGAAACATCAACATGGAAGAACATGGAACTCACACACCTGAAATCTCTGAAATGATAGCAACTGAAGTAAAGAACCAACTACATCAGGCTATAGAGGAAATCAGAACAGAAATAATTGCTCAGGTAAAAAAAGAAATGACAACCATAATGAAAGAATTGCTGGCATATCAAAAGAAGACATAGATTAAAAAAAACAGAAGAGCACAGCAAAATGATGGAAACTTTGAATGAATGGTATAGGAAAGAATTAGAATGCATGAAACAGATTCAAAGAGACACTCAGGAAATTAAAAATTCCATTGAAAGCTGGAAGAACCACTTGAATGAAATGGAAGATAGAATCTCAGACCTTGAAGACAGCATTGTAGCTAGTGATTGTGGTTCTTTTAAAAATAACAAAGGAACAGTAAATAAAAATTCAACAGCTGCAAGATGAGGCAAAGAAAAACAAAATAAGGCTGACAGGTGTCAATGAAAGAGCACGAGACAACATGGATGACATTAAAGACTATTTGCAGCAGTAATAGCAGTAAATTTCCCAAGAATGGCACAAGAAACTTATATACACATAAGTGAGGCATATAGAAACCCCAGTTGGCCATAACCAAAATAAATCACACACAGACACATAATAATCAAGATCCCAGAAACTCAGCAAAAGGACAGGATATTAAAAGCTGTTCAAGAAAAGAAACAGATAACCTATGAAGGAAAGCCCATCAGAACCGTGGCAGACTTCTCAACACAGACCATCAAGTCAAGAAGAGCTTGGACTGAAGTATTTCAGGTCCTAAAAGAAAACAACTTCCAACTCACATTGCTGTACCCTGCAAAGCTATCTTTCAAAATTGATAGAGAAATTAAGGTACTTCCATGAAAAAGATCAGCTGAAGAAATTGATGAGTGCCAAACCAATCCTACAAAGAGTACTGAAAGATATTCTACAAAGAGATAAAAATGACCATAATCTCAAGGTCAACAATAGAAAAGAACTACCCAGCAAGGTAAGCAATTAAACAGAGGGAGAAGATACAGAACCAACAGTGGGAAAATAACATGACAAGGATAAATCAATACATATCAGTAATAATCATTAATGTAAATGGCCTCAATTCACCAATCAAAAAAAAAACAGATTGGCAGAGTAGATCAAGAGACAAAATTCAATAATATGCTGCATACAAGAAACGCATTTAACTGAAAAGAAAATCCATAGACTGAAAGTCAAAAGATGGAAACCAATACTCTATGTGACAGGAACTCAGAAAAAAGCAAGACAAACTAGTCTGTTTGCAGACAAGGTGAACTTCAAGCCAACAATGATCAAAAGGGATAAAGAAGGTCACTATATTCTTGTTAAGGGAAAACTGCAAGAGTAATAGATAACAATCATAAATATACATGCACCAAATATAGGAGCATACAATTATATAAGGCAAATTTGAAAAGACATGAAAAATCAAATAAATAATAACACAATTGTAACAGGTGATTTTAACACCCCATTGTCACAGAGATAGATCAGCTACACAAAAAATCAGCAAAGATATCATAGAACTAAACCAAACGTGTGAACAAATGGACTTAGTAGACCTTTACAGAGTATTCCACCCTACAGTATTAGAATACACATTCTTCTCAACTGTGCATGGGACATTATCTAAAACAGACCACATGCTAGCATATAGAACATGCTTAAGTAAATGTAAAGGAATTGAAATTGTCCTATGCATATTATTGGATCACAGTGCAATGATGCTGGAAATAAATGATAAAAGAAATCACAAAGACTCCATAAATACATGGAAAATAATTACACCCTTCTGAACAACAAATTGGTCACAGAAGAAATTAAAGTAGGAATTAAACACTATCTACAATCAAACAAAAATACAGATACAAACTACTGGAAACTGTGGGACACAATGAAAGCAGTCCTCAAAGGGAAATTTATAGCAGTGGATTCCCACATTAGGAAAATGGAACAAACACAAATAAACAACCTTATGTTATACCTCAAAATTCTAGGAAAAAAAGGGCAAGTTAATCCCAAAGCCTGAAGAAGGGAGGAAATTATAAAGATCAGAGCAGAAATTAATGCAATGGAAACTAAGAAAGCAATACAAACACTTAATGAATCAAAGAGTTGGTTCTTTGAAAAAATAATTAAAATTATAAGCCCCTAGCCAAGCTTATCAAAAAAAGGAAGGAAAAAACTGAAATACATACAATAAAGAATGAAAGGGGTGAAATCACTACAGATCCTAAAGAAATTTAGGAGATCATTAATACCTACTTGAAAATCTTTACTCTCATCAGATAGAAAACACAGAAGAAATGGACAGATTCCTAGATTCATATGAATTGCCAAAGCTGAATCAAGAAGATATAAGAATCTTCAATAAGCCAATCTCAGCCAATGAAATTGAAAATGTAATAAAAATCTTACAAAAAAAGACCAGGTCCTGATGGATTCACAGCTGAATTCTATAAGCAATTTAGAGAAGATTTAATTCCAATTCTTCTCAGACTCTTTAAAGAAATAGAAAGAGAGCAATTCTCCCAAACTAATTCCTGGAGGCAAGTATTATTCTGATACCAAAACCAGAAAAGGAACTAACCCATAAGAAAACTATAGATCAATCACCCTAATCAACATAGATGCAAAAATTCTCAATAAAATACTAGCTAATAGAATGCAGCAAATCATCAAGAAGATACTACACCATGACCAAGTGGAATTCATTACAGGAATGCAGGGATGGTTCAATATATGCAAATCAGTCAATATAATACACCATATCAACCCAGCTAAAGACAAGAATCACACGATCATCTCAATAGATGCAGAAAAAGCTTTTGATAAAGTACAGCACTTATTCATTATAGAAACTGTACAGAAAATTGGCCTAGATGGACTTTACCTCTATCTGATAAAAGCCATCTATGACAAACCAAGAGCCAACATCGTACTAAATGGACAAAACCTGAAATCTTTCCTTTAAAATCAGGAACAAGACAAGGATGTCCACTGTCACCACTACTATTCAACATTGTTCTGGAGACACTAGCCAGAGCAATTAGACATGAAAGAGAAATAAAAGGAATGAAGATAAGAGAGGAAGAAGTGAAGTTACCTTTATTTGCAGATGACATGGTACTCTACATAGAAGACCCCCAAAACTCCACCAAAAGCCTCCCAGAATTAACGCACAAATTTAGTAGCATAGCTGGATATAAAGTCAACACTCAAAAATCAGTAACATTCCTATACAGAAACAACAAGCATACTAAGAGAGAAATAAGTGAAACTATACCTTTCACAATAGCATCCAAAAAAACTGCGATACTTATTTTTTTATTTATTTTTGTCTTTTTTGAGACAGGGTCTCGCTATGCAGTTCAGGCTGGCCTTGAGCTCACTATGTAGGCCAGGTTGGCCTCGAATTGACAACAATCCTCCTACCTCAGCCTCCTGAGTGCTGGGATTACAGGCCTGCGCCACCACGCCCGGTCTTAAAACTGCAGTACTTAGGAATTAATATAACAAAAGAAGTAGAAGATCTTTATAGTGAAAAATACACTACTCTGAAAAAGGAGATTGAAGATGATTTCAGAAAATGGAAAAATATTCCTTGCTCATGGATAGGAAGAACCAACATTGTGAAAATGGCCATACTTCCAAAATTATTATACAGATTCAGTGCAGTTCCAATGAAAATAATACTGGTATATCTCACAGACCTATGGAAAACATTCCTAAACTTTATCTAGAGTCAGAAGAGACCCAGAATAGCAAAAGCAATCCTGGGCAACAAATGCAAGGCAGGAGATATCACAATCCCTACTTTAAAATTATACTACAAAGCCCCTGTGATGAAATCAACATGGTATTGGCAAAAAAACAGACCTGAAGATCAATGGAACAGACTAGAAGATGCAGACACAACCACAAAAACACTCAGCCACCTTATCTTTGACAAAGGGGTCACACATGTTCACTGGAAGAAAGATAGCCTCTTTAATAAATGGTGCTGGAAAAACTGGTTTTCCACATGCTGAAGAGTAAAGCTAGACCCAAGCCTATCACCATGCAACAAAATAAAGTCAAAATGGCTTAAAGTTCTAAATATTACAACAGAAACACTAGATCTATTGGAAGAGAAAGTATGTGGAAGTCTTGAATACATAGGGGAAGGCAGAGAGTTCATGAACAAAAACCAAACTGCCTGTAAAATACTTCAAAGAATCAATAACTGGGATCTCATCTTATTGAAAAATGTTTGCACATCAAAGGCAATCACCAACAGGGTGAAAAGAAAACCCACGAATTGGGAAAAAAATTTTAGCCAATTGTCCCTCAGACAAAGGACTCCTGTCTAGAACATATAAAGAATTTTTAAAAATCAGGCCTCCAAAATTCAAAGACCCAATCCAAAAATGGGCATCTGAGATGAATACACACTTCTCACATGAAGAAATACAAATGCAAATAAATACATGAAAAAATGTTCAACATCGTTATTCATTCGAGAAATGCAAATTAAAACAGCACTGAGATTCCACATCACCCCAGAAAGAATGGCTATCATCAAGAAATCAACCCAAAACAAATGCTGGAGGGGCTGTGGGGAAAAAGACCTCTTCTCCACTGTTGGTGGGAGTGTAGACTGGTGCAACCACTGTGGAAATCAGTCTGGAGATCCCTCTGTAAACTAGGATTAGAGGTCCCATTCAACTGAGCTATTCCCCTTCTGTGTATTTTTCCAGAAAATCTGAAACCATCACACCACAGCAATATATGTGCACCCTTTTTTTTTTTTGGTGCCGGAAATCAAACTCATGACCTCAGGCTTGCCAGGCAAGCACTTATGCCGCTAAGCTATATCCCCGGCCCCTGCGCCCATGTTTATAGAAGTGCAATTTGTAATTGATAAATCTTGGAAACAACCAAATGTCCATCAATTGAGGAACGGATAAAAAAAGATGTGGTATTTTTATACAAAGAGTTTTACTCAGCTATAAAGAAAGATAAATTGGAGGCTTTTATAGGTAAATGGATGCAACTAGAGACCATACTCATTAGTGAAATAAATCAGATTCACATGTGTAAATATATTTCCTCCTTACTATAAGAACCTGAAAGAGTAAATAAAATCTGAAATACACACTAGATATTGTGAAAGGGAAAAGAAATTGTTCAAATAGGAAGGAGAAACTGGGATGAAGGAAGGGAGAGGCAAAAGAAGGAAGAGGGAAAAAGTATGTATATATATATACACAGGATAGCTAGGATAATTGTACTACTAATATCTGTTGGTTTATTGAGAGGAAATGTTAATGTATAATTGTTTGATCAATCTTGCATGCCTATATCTGGTTATATGTGCAACCATTTTGAAGATGACATTAGGTAATAGGACAGCCATGTTTAATATCCTATCACCATGTTTTGAATTTCTGTATCATTTTTATTGTTCTCTATGCTGTTTTGTTCATGTATTTGTTTTTGTTATTTTGTTTTTTTTAATGAAAAACAAAATTTTTATGTATATATAAGGACAGTTGGATTAGGTGTATTGCTGATGTCTGTGGTTTATTAAAAGGAATAGTCAATGTTTAAAGTTTTCTTTTTTCTTTACCAATTTTGCACACTTAAATTTAGTAATCAGAATGACTGATCTGAAGACAACAATATGCAGTATAAGAACCATTGTTGTATTCCTACCATCTTGTATGGTGACACTACATCATTTCCAATGTTGGTTTTTTTTTTATTACTTGTAACTGTCTTTAATTGTTTGATTAGTATTACATTCTTATGTCTCGTGGATTGAGCAACTTCATTGCAGATAATAGTATGTAATGTAGCAACCATTGTTAATTCCTATCATTTTGTTTTGAGGTCATGTATCATATTTGTTGTTTTTGTGTTGTTTTGATTTTGTCTTCATTGTTGTTTTGTTAGTTTTTTAATCTTTAAAATTGAAAAACAATATCAACAAAATAATAAAAAGTTTATTTGTATTTTATTAATTTATTTTGCTAATGAACTTTCAGTGGGAAATGATTTGCATTAAAATAAGGCAAAAGCTTACAGAGTTGGCCCACAGAAGGTCTTAGGGTTTCAGCTGAATTACAGTAAAGCATCTGTCTCTGTTGATGCTGTGCTGGCTCCTTAACCTTATCCCTTTAGTGCTTTCCTTTGCAAGCCCAGTAAGCTCCTTAAGAAAAAAGAGGGGGAAACCACATCTGTCAAAATTAGACAGTGGTAATTACCAGGAAATAAAATGAATCATAGGGTCCATGGAGAATTTTTTAATAGCTTAAGGCCTCCCTTCCATAAATTGCTTCCAGTTTAGTCTTCTTCCACTCTGGTGGGGTCAGCCAGTTTCTACCCCTTTGGCAAGGAGACAAAGGGAGAACTTGGAAAGCACAGCTATGTCTCTAATACTCATCATGGGTTATGTAGTTATTATTTTGCCCACAAATGAAAATAAAAGTTAGGATCTTATTTATACTAGATCAAGTACACCTAATAAAAACAAATTCCAAGCTTCCAGACATTTCCCAGTAGGCCTGCACAATGTCACATAGGCAAAACACATTGAGTTGGAAATTGTGGACCCATAGGTGTTGACAAGAAGGACTTTATAAAATCATTTAGATTACTTCTACTCCTTTATCTCTTTTATAGACAGTCCTTTCTGGTATGGAGGATAAATTCTAGGACACTTAGGATAATATAACCCAATCATTCTCAATTCCCTTATTTCAAATGGTGTATTATTTTTTATATAAACTGGGCACATACTCACACACTGTAAATCATTTCTAGAATACTTATAATGTCTAATTCAATGTAAATTCTGTGTAAATAGTTTTTTTTGTTATTATTTAGGAATGCCATTAAATAAAAAGAAAAAGTCTGCATGTGTGTTATATATAAAAAGGTTACATTTAAAGAAAAAGTTGCACATGTGTTCCATGTAAAATTTATTTGGTTTTGTCTTTAAAATTTAGTTTGCTTTGGTATATTAGAATTGTATTGTAATTAGCCATGATAAGAATAGTAGGGAGGGTTGTGTTGCTAGTCACCTAAAAATCCTTGCTTTGAATCAGCAGCACTCTTTTTTGTTTCCGAGTATTCCAGGATCTCCACTAGACTATCTTTTTTCCCCAAGTTTTTGTATTTCCTTTTCATGTCATTCTTGTGAAGCAGAGGCAGCTTTTTTAGGAGTGAGGACACCAAAGAACCTTGCTGTGTTTTAGAGGAAAGTGACTAGTACTAGAGCAGAGCAATCCCCAGTGTTAAGTACAATATCACCAGTATATGGAAGAGTAGGCTACACATTCCCTTCCAGACCACAGTATTGTTAAACTATTGCTTTCCTTTTGAAAAGAAAAGTTACAAACCAAATGCTCAATAATTTATACTTGCCAATACAGACAAAATAGAATGAAAAGATAATGATGTAACCCAAGATGATTCAGGAAACAAGTAAACAAAAATTTATTCCTTTATTTTTTTATTTTAAAGGGAAAAAGAAAACAATAACAAAATAACACCAATGAAGACAAAAAACAATACAAAAATAATACAGGATTTCAAAACAAAATGATAGGAATTAACAATGGTTGTTATATTACATATTGTTATCTTCAACGAAGTTGCTCAGATTACCAGATGCTAGAATGCAAGATTGATCAAAGAATTAAAGACAATAACAAGTAATAAAACACACATTAGAAATGATACAGAGCTTCATCAAGCAAGATGGTAGGAATTCAGGAATGGCTGTTATATTGCATATTGTTGTCTTCAAACTAGTTGTTCCAATTACCAGATATAAGCATGCAAAATTGGTCAAGAGAAAAAGGAAAATAATTAAGCATTAACTGTTCCTTTTAATAAACCAATCAAAGGATTTTTGTAAAGGTTCTTAAATTCTCTAGACTTTAACTTAGTTATATGTAACTATCCATTCAATAATTGCTATAGTTTGGGCCTGAAATATCCTCCAAAGACCTGTGAGTTAAATGCTAAGTATTCATTCAGCCCATACAGCCCATACTGGAAAATGGTGGAAAGTTTAAAAGGTGTGGCTCAGAGTAAGATTTTAAATCACTGAGCCTTGTCCTCAGAGTGGATTGTGGAACCACAGCCTCTTCCTCTCTCTCTCTTTCACACTGATCATGGAGTAAACACCCTCTCTGCAATGCAATGTTGTCATCGTGTTCTGCACTGCCCCAGCTCCAGCACAACTGGGACACTTATTCATGGACTGAAACCTACAAAACTGACCCAAAATAAATTTTTTCTCCATTAAACTTCAGTTATCCCAAGTATTTGTTATAGCAATAGGAAGCTGACTAACCCAGAAAATTGTTATCACGAAGTGGGCTTGTTTTTGCTGTACCTGATCATGTGCTCAGAGTATTTGGAACAGCTTTGAAGATGGAGTTTAGAAGGATTTGAAAAGACCAGCTAGAAGACAGAATAACCTTCTGTAAGAAGAGTTTAAGAGGAAATTGAAGGGAATAAGCCAGACAAACACAGGATTGCCAGAAATGAAAACAGTAAAGACGGGGCTAATGAAATTGCAAATGAATTTTTTTGTTTCTTTTCAAAATTAGATTTGAGGTTACATGTGTTATCATGGCAAAAAATAAGAGGAATATTTTATCCATGCCATAAGGCTTAGTGAGATTCTGAATTTAAAGATGATGGACTATTTTATCTGCTGGAAGAAATTCTAAGGGCAGCAAATCATTAAGAGAGTGATGTGGGCATTCTTGGCTGCTTCAAGCCAAATTTACAATTGAGAATTGGAAGCAAAGGCAAACAGGGCCAAAAAAATTTGGAACATTTGTAGTTTGTGCAGATAAAGAAGTACAAGCAAAGTTGCAGTAATGGATAGTAGGGTTGCAGTTGCAGGTGCAATTAAGAAGAAGCCAGGTGCTTCCCCTGGAACAATAGAAAAGATGCCAGGAGGGCACCTCAGAGAGTGATGAGGTCATAGCAATCAAAGGCTCTGGGATATAGAAAATTTGATTCACAGACTTTCCAGAACAGAATCTTTTGAGAGGAAAAACCTTAGGGTTCCCTGCTCACTCAGGACCATGTGAGCCAGGAAGGTACTCAATGGTAGCTGCAGCCATAGTTCATGTGGCTCCAGGCATAGCAAATGCTGGTGGCAGAGCTTGGCATCATCCATCTAATAGTGGTTTTGCAAACATGCAGAATACAAGAGTTATAAGGTTATGTAGGCTTCCACTAAAATTTTAAATGAAAGCCTAGAAAACCAAAGAAAGGGTAGCAGGGTAGAAATTCCTGCAAATAGTGGTGCACAATCTGGATTCACAACTGAAATGGAGACCACTTAAAATTAGAGATATCTGAAAGGGTTGGAATCCCTGCCAGAGGAAGCTGCAGGCAGAATAAAAAACCTGCCTAATAAGGAGTTTAAGCGCACTGCAAACAGCAAAGCTGTAGGGGCAGAGCTATGAAAAGTCCTTGGAGTCCATATTCTATCACCAGACATTGGGGATGAAAACTGGGGCTTTAACATTTGCCTGGATGGTTTTTGATCCAATCCCATATTATTCCTCTATTCCTTGTTTTGGAATAGGAATGTTTATACTGTGCAATTGTATCTTTGAGGTACACAACTTTTTTGTAGGGGCTCATAGCTGAACTTGTCTTGAATTTGAAAGGAAATTAGACTTGGTATTGAAGCAATGCTGGAACAATTAAGGATTTGGCTACTCTTAGAGGTGGGCTAACACATTTTGCCTTCTGATGTAAATAGGGACTTTTGGGATCTGGGACAGAATGCTGTAGTTGGGTCTGAAATATTTCCTAAAGGCCCATGTATTAGACATTTGATGTCCAACCCATGGTCATTTGGGAAGGCAGCAAAAACTATAAGGGGTGCAGCCCAGTGCACAGATTTAGATCACTGGGAGAATGACATTGAAGTGAATTTGGGACCATGGCATTTGCCTTTTTCCTCTCATGCCAGCCATGAGGTGAAGATTTCTCCTCTACAAAGTGTCCCCACTATGATGTACCATATTTATGCAGGCTCAGAGAAACAGGACAATGTGTCTTTGATCAAGACCTCCAAGTCTTTGCTGGAAGAGAAATAGGCAGGAATCTCAAAGACATAGGGGTACGCAGAGACTTCATGAACAAAGCACAGACTGCACAGGAAATACTACAAAGAATCAACAAGTGGGACCTCATTTTATTAAAAAGATTTGCACAGCAAAAGAAATCACCAACAGAGTGAACAGACAATACACAGAGTGGGAAAAAACTATAGCCAGTTGTCCTTCAGATGAAGGACTTCTATCTAGAACACACAAAGAATTGAAAAAACTTAGACCCCCAAAATTCAAAGACCCAATTGAAAAATGGGCATCTGAGAGGAGTATACACTTTTCAGGTGAAGAAATACTAATGGCAAATAAATACATGAAAAAATGCTTAACATCATTGGTTATTCAAGAGATACAAATTTAATCAAACTTAGATTCCATTTCACTCCAGAAAGAATGGCTATCACCAACAAGTCAACCAATTACAAATGTTGGCAGGGCTGAGGGGAGAAAGGAACACTTCTCCAGTGTTGGTGGGAGTGTAGACTAGTGCAGCCACTGTAGAGATCAGTGTGGAGATTCTTTAAGAAACCAGTATTAGAGGTCATATTCAACACAGGTATTCCCCTTTTGGGAGTCTTTCCAGAAGAATTAAAAACATCATACCACAGCAATGTATGGGCGCTCATGTTTATAACAGCGCAATTTGTTATAGCTAAAACTTAGAAACAACCCAAATGCCCGTCAAATGATGAATGGATTAAAAAAAAAATGTAGTTTTTTTTTTTAATATAATGGAGTACTATTTAACCATAGAGATGGATAAAATTGAGACTTTTACAGGCAAATGAATGCAACTTGAGACCATACTAATAAGCGAAATAAATCAGACCCACATGTGTAAATATTATATTGTCTCAATAGGGTGAAAAATGGAATGTGTTAATAAGATCCAAAGTGTACAATAGATATTGTGAATTGGGAAGAAACTGTTCAAAAGAAAAGAGAAACAGTGATGGAGGAAAAGAGAGGAAAGAGTGGAAAAATTATATATATTCACACAAGATAGTTAAGGTAGTTATAGAGCTAGTTTCTCTTAGTTCATTGAAAAGAAAAGTTTGAGCTAATATTGTTTGGACAATATTTCATGCCTATATCTTGTACTCTAACTACTATAAAGATAACCATATGCAATATATTAATTATTATTATGCTTTACTTGTTATATTTTTCTTTAAAATAAACTCTCCAAACCTGAATGAAAGTAAACATTGTCTCTTTTTAAGCAAACACTATACATATATTTTAGTATTTTCTTTTAAAGGAATCCACAGAACATTTTATTCAAAATTGTAGATTTGGGGCTGAGCAAGATTGTTGCTGAGTAAGATCTTGTGGTGATCATTTCTTCCAGACATGCTAAGTTGAGAAGTTATTCATTGAGGCAGATTGCCAACTGGTTGTCAACTTATAACACTCATGTGAACTGAGTAAGCATGGTGCTGGGTGTGGGAGGCCCACCTGGGGACTGTTGCCAGCAGCATAAGAGGCAGAACTTGAGAAGAAGTACAAAGGCTGTTGGGAGCTGGTAAAGCTGTAAGGAGCTGTTCATTCTGTTGGAGGACTTGTCATGCTGGCTTTCCTGATGAACTTGGCTGTTTTCATCCTTCGAGGAGCTCAGGGCCGTGTTGGCACTGAGAATAGCTTAGGTTCACTTTGGGGGAGCTCTGGTCCTCACTTTGAGCACCACTTCCTGACTCCGGAGGGGAAGAGGGTGCATTGCCAGTTTCCTGGAGAACCTTGCTGCATTGGCTTTCCTGATGGGAACTCAGCTGTCTTCACCATCGGAGGAGCTCGGGACCTTACGGTTGTGGAGGATGGCTGTGGTACTTTTCAGGGGTGCTCTGGTTCTTACTTTGCAAGTCACTTGCTGGCTCCAGTTCAGATCCCTCAGCCTGCTAGCACAGATCCTTCGTCCCACTGGCACAGACTTCCTAGATTCCACCACTGACCTTTCGGCCTTCCCAGCACAGATCCATGAAACAGGCCTGCATGAGATATTGTCATGGACTCTAGGTCTCCAGCTGGACTCATGGAAGGCATTGTTATATGCTCTAGGTCTTCAGCTGGACTCATGCAGGATATCATCATGGGATCCAGGCCCTCAGCTGGTCAAGATTCTTTGGTCTTTAGTGTAGACAGATTTCCTGTACTCTCTTGTATATGATTCTTTGGGTGATTATTATAAATACTCTTATAAACTATGTGTCCTGTATTATATTGTTTTCCTTGCAAAAAAGACCCCAAACCAACACATTCATGAGCCAGCTACCTTAACAGCTGCTCTGGAAATCAGATGAGAAAGCATCGTTGCCACCTTAATATAACACTGAAGAAGACCATAAAGACAGAATTGCTAATGTCACCCTTCAGCCAACTGCAAGCAACCTACAGTGAAGCAACACCTCCTACTTGGGAAAAGGAGTGAGAACTAAATGTAGGCTTTAGACTAAAACCCACCATGATGAAACCCAGTGCTGGGCAAAGGCCAACACTCTGCTGCCAGACCGAATGCCTGCAGACTAAAAAGTTGTTTTATGCTAGGCAGCTCACTGAAACCACTACCCCTTCTGCAACCTGAGGAGGTAGAACAGGAAGCAGGAGTCCATGCATTCAGATCAGGGTAATAAACTAGACCAATTTTTTTCTAATATTCAGCATCCAGTAGAAACTGAAGACCCTGACTGTAGGCCAAAGCTTATAGATAGAGCCTCTAGACCAGTTGCAGTATCCAGAAAAGACCTGTTTTCTGGTGAGACAAACTCAGATTTGGGGTACACATGTAGAACAAACATCTGCTTCCTTAGAGTAAGCTTCTATGGCTGGAGACTCATATGCAACCATCTTAGTATCAGCATTGGTTACCAGAGGACAGTCCCTACAGTCCATCCCTAACTTCAGGCAGCATAGCTATTAGTATACCAGTGGGCTTGCAGATGGAGCATCAGAAATGCCCAAGCAACAGGCAGAGACCCAAACTTCAGTAGGACAGGTTTGTATTCTAGTCTGTGTCATGACTAGCTGCAATGTGAGCCTCAGTATATACTTGAGACTGTACAGATCCCTACAGAACATCAAGAATAAGAGGCAACCATGCCTGGATGGCTAAGGGACTGGCTAAGGGACTGCCGTCACCAACACTACCCCAAGTTGGGGCAGCATAGTGTGGAGTAAGACCATATTCACTGGAGGTGAGACTCGGTACTAAGGCCAAATTTTTTCACCGGAAGTTAGTGTTGGCATACTGAAACCCAAACCTGGGCAAATTCTAACACCCCCATACCCAGTTCTGCTCCTAGATGGAACATCAGCTCCAGTGCCAGGCAGGACATGTAGTTGCAGTATGTTGGAATTCTATTCCAGCTAGCATCATCTCTGGCTGGTTGCAGCAGTTTTAGACCATAGTTCACTTTGGCAGTACATAGCTCATGGAGGTGTATACTACCCCACTGTGTTGGTCTAGGAAGACTATGGGTTCAGAATGCCTTTCTGATTCTGAGTTGTTTAACTTACCACTATGATACCTATATCTATATATCTATATCTTTTTTTTTTAAAGATAAAAGGAGGGAAACATTAACAGACATACAACATTTTACAACATATCACAAGCACAGTACAGACAATACAGAGTTACAAACAAAGTGG
>NW_004955407.1:58538-73923 GCF_000276665.1 Chinchilla lanigera | reverse complement strand
AGTGTCCCTACTTTTCCTGTTGTTCAGGCTTGCCCCTGGGTGAACTCTGAGTAGTGCTACTTAGTCTTGGGTTTTCCATCATTTTTTGATTTATATCTAGTTATCCCTGTTCTCAGGGATAGTTCTTTGTCATGGGCACTTGTGTCATTTGATTGCCGACCATCTGATCCAGTGTCCCCTTACAGTTCAGGGCATGTGCATCACCTGACTCAGGTTGCACTGGTGTGGCAATCCTGGTCCATGGAGCTATGTCCCCAGGTAATTTAGGGTACAGGCATAATTCAGACAAAAACTGCAGGATCTACAGTTTGTGAACCACCTGAATCTATGTCTCCAGTCAGATCAGGATACATACAGGAGCCAGATGCAGCCCAGATGGGTATCGGTCACAGACTTCCCCAGCCTTCGACTGGCTAGGGGGTCTGGTCAAAGGCAAAGCTCATACTCGATCCGTGGGTCTGCGCCTTTTGGAGCACTTGCTCACTTGGTGCAGGGCATGCAGGTTTGAGAGTCTGTTCGCCCTGCCCGCAGCCAGAGAAAACCCTGGGGCTTCTGAGTGAAAACCTCCTCTCTGCCGTGGGAGCAGTTAAGCCAGGACTCCATCTGTAATAGCAGCGGTGTCCTGATGCGCGTGCTTTGTCCTCAGGGAGTAGCTGTGAAATACCTGGCTCTCTCCGCGCGTTTCAGCTGGGAACCATGGCAGTGTGGGCGAGCACAAACTCAAGCCCAGGAGTACAGCCGCTTCTGGAACACTGGCTCTCTCGGCGCAGTGTGTGCGGGGCTGAGAGTCTGTTCACCCTGCCTGAAGCCAAAGAAGTTCCTGGGGCTTCTGAGTGTAAACCTCTCTGCCACGGGAGCAGGGAGGCCAGGACTCTGTCTGTAATGGCAGCGGGGTCCTGATGCGCACGCTCTGCTCTCAGGGAGTAGCTGTGAAATACCTGGCCCTCTCCGTGCATTTCAGCTGGGAACCATGGCAGTGTGGGCGAGCACAGACTTGAGCCCAGGAGTCCAGCCGCTCCCAGAACACTGGCTCTCTCGGTGCAGGGCACGCGGGGCTCTGCTATCAGTTTTCTACAGTGAGTGCCTATTGGGAAGAGCAAACACATTGTTCCTCTAATGTGTTGGTACACCAGCTCTGTACCTGCTCCTAGGAAACTCTGTAATACCAGAGTAACAAATGTAAAACAACTTTCTGCACCAAAGTCCTTGAAACATTTCCAGTGTTCTAAGTGTTCTGTTCAGCTTCTCTCTGGAAACTGTATATGGGGAAATATTGGCTATACTGTCCCTGCTCGCTTACACAGAGTCTTGCACACCTTTTCCATTCACTCATATGCACATTTTAACTGAAAGAGTGATTGCATTTCCACCCTTCCCTGATCATTGCAGAATCTCTGCTATTAGTGCTAAAGGTTTCCTATAGTGAGTACTTGTTGGGAATAGTAAACCTAGTGTTCCTCTAAAATGTTGGTACACCAGCTCTGTGCATGCTTCTATGTCATCCTGTAGTTCCAGTGTTAAAACCAAGAAAACAACTTCCTACTTCTAACCCCTGAAACATTCAAAGAGTTTTAGGTCTTGTCTTGAGCTTATTCCATGAGACTGTGATGGTGAACACATTGGCTACGCTGTCCTTGCTTCCTTACACAGAGCAATATTCCCATTCCACTCCATTCACTCATATGCGCATTGAAGGAGGAAGAGAGAGTGTGTTTCCACCCTTCCCTGAGCATCACAGAATGTCTCCTGTAAGTTGTGTAGTTTTCCTACAGTGATTGGTTATTTGGAATAGCAAACCTAGTGTTCCTCTAATATTTCCTACACTAGCTCTATACATGGGCTCATGCAGTCATGTAATACCAGTGTAAATCCAAGAAAGAAACTCTCTGCACCCAACTCCCTGAAACACTGGCCAGGTTCTAAGTATTGTTTTGAACTCATTTCATGAATGTGTGTATGGAAATACATTGGCTATGCTGCCCCTGCTTGCCTTCACACAGCAATGTTCTCATTCCACTCCATTCACTCATAGGGGCATTGGAACAGGAGAAGAGCATTCTTTTCCACCATTCCCTGAGCATCTCAGAATGTCTCCTGTATGTGGTATACCTTTCCTCCAGCGAGTGCTTGTTGAGAATAACAAACCTAGTGTTCCTGCAATATGTTGGTACACTCGTACTACACATAGTCCTTTGTAATCATGTAATAACAGTGTAAAACCAAGAACCAACTTTCTGCACCAAACTCTCAGAAACAGTGGCAGAGTTTTAAGTGGTGTATTTACCTCATCTCATGAATCTCTGTAACGAATTTCATTGGGTAGGCTGAACCTGCTTGCTTTCAAACAGCCATGAACACATTCCATTCCATTCCATTCACTCATATGAGCTTTTTATATGGAAAAGCGAGTGGGTTTCCACCCTTCCCTGAGCATGGCAGAATGTTTGCTGTAAGTGGTATAGGTTTCCAACAGTGAGTGCTTGTTGGCAATAGCAAACCTAGTGTTCCTTTAATATGTTGGTACACCCACTCCACACATAGTCCTATGTAATCATGTAACACCAGTGTCAAAAGAAGAAATCAACTATCTGCTCCAATCTCCCTGAAAGATTACCAGAGTTCTAAAGGTTCTGTTCAGCTTATGTCATGAAACTGAGTATGAGAGTGCATTGGCTACACTGGCCATGCTTGATTACACACAGTAATGTATCCGTTCAAATCTACTCACACAAATAGGCACTTGACAGGGAAGAATGCATGCCTTTCCATGCTTCCCAGAGATCTGCAGAACGTTTGGTGGAAGTGGCATAGGTTTCCTACAGTAGATGTTTATTGGGAGTAGTAATCCTAGTGTTCCTGTAATATGTTTGTACACCAGCTCTATTTCTGCTCTTATGTAATCCTGTAATACCACTGTAACACCAAGAAAACAGCTTTCTGCACTGAAGTCCCTGATACTTTCCCAGAGTTCTAAGTGAGGTGTGCAGCTTATCTCATGAAACTCTGTATTGGAATAGATGGGCCACGCTGTCCCTGCTTGTTTACACACAGTTTTGAACAACTTCCCTCCATTCACCCATGCCTGCATTTGACCTGGAAGAGAAAGTGCATTTCCACAGTTCCCTGTGTATCTCAGAATGTTTGCTAAAAGTTGTACAGGTTTCCTAGACTGAGGGTTTGTTGGGAACAGTAACCCTGACATTCCTCTAAAAGAATGGTAGAGCAGTTCTGTACCTGCTGCTTTGTAATTCTGTAATACCAGAGTCAAAGCAAGAAACAACATTCTGCCCTGAAGATCCTGAAGAATTCCAAAAGTGTTAAGTGCTGCACTGAACTTATCTAATGAAACTGCGTATAGAAATATATTGGCTACACTGTCACTTCTTCCTTACACAGACCTGTGTTCCCATTCCACACAATTCACACTTATGTGCCTTTGACCAGGAAGGGCGAGTGCATGTCCATCCTTCCCTGAGCATTGCAGAATGTCTCCTGTAAGTGGTATCACTTTCCTACATTGAGTGCTTGTTGGGAATAGCAAACCTCATGTTATTCTAAAATGTTGCTACACTAGCTCTATACATTGGCCTATGTAATCATATCATACCAGTTTGAAACCAAGAGAATAACTTTCTGCACCAAACTCCCGGAAACAAGGCCAAACTTCTATGTGTGGTATTAAACTCATCTCATGAAAGTGTGTATAGGAATACATAGGGTACGCTGTTCCAGCTTGTTTTCAAGCAGTCATGTATGCATTCCATTCAATTCACTCATACGTGCATTTTGACCGGGATGAGCGAATGCGTTTCCACCGTTCCTTGAGCATCTCAGAATAATTGCTGGAAGTTTTATCAGTTTTCTACAGGGAGTTCTTATTGGCAAGAGCAAAGCTAGTGTTCCTCTAATGTGTTGGTACACCAGCTCTATACCTGCTCCTATGAAACTCTGTAAGACCAATGTAACACCTGTAAAACAACTTTCTGCACCAAAGTCCCTGAAACATTTCCAAAGTTCTAAGTGCTCTCTTCAGCTTCTCTCATGAAACTGTGTATGGAAAAACATTGGCTTTGCTGTTCCTGCTCATTTAGACACAGCCTTACACACCTTCTTCTCCATTGACCCATATGCATATTTAGTCTGGAAGAGGAATTGCATTTTCACTCTTCCCTGAGCATCGCAGCATCTCTGCTATAAGTGCTAGAGGTATCCTATAGTAAGTGCTTGTTGGGAATAGTAAACCTAGTGTTCCTTTAAAATGTTGGTACACCAGCTCTGTGCCTGCTCCTATGTCATCCTGTAGTACCAGTGTAAAACCAAGAAAACAACTTACTGCACCTAAGTCCCTGAAACATTTAAAGAGTTTTAAGTTTTATGATGAGCTTATCTCATGAGGCTGTGAATGGGAACACATTGGTTATGCTGTCCTCACTTCCTTACACACAGCAATGTTCCCATTCAACTCCATTCAGTCATAGGAGCATAGGACCAGGAAGAGAGAGTGCATTTCCACCCATCCCTGAGAATCGCAGAATGTCTCTGGTAAGTGGTATAGCTTTCTTACCATGATTGCTTGTTGGGAATAGCAAACCTAGTGTTCCTCTGATTTTTCCTACCCTAGCTCTATACATGTGCCTATGTAATCATGTAATAGCAGTGTAAAGCTAAGAAAGCAACTCTGCACCAAACTCCTTGAAACACTGGCAAAGTTCTAAGTGTTCTATTGAACTCATTTCATGAATGTGTGTTTGGAAATACATTGGCTACGCTGTCCCTGCTTGACTTCACACAATAATGTTCCTATTCCACTCCATTCAGTCATAGGCACATTGGACCAGGATGAGCGCTGCATTTCCACCGTTCCCTGAGCTTCGCAGATTTTTTCCTGTAACTGGAATAGATTTCCTCGAGTGAGTGCTTGTTGGAGATAGTAAACCTAGTGTTCCTCCAATATGTTGGTACAGGAGCACTACACATGGTCCTCTGTAATCATGTAAGAGCAGTGTAAAACCAAGAAAATAACTTTGTGCATGAACCTTCCGGAGACACTGGCAGAGTTCTAAGTGCTGTATATACCTCATCTCATGAAACTGTGTATTGCATAACACTGGGTTAGGCTGTACCTCCTTTCATTCACATAGCCACGTACACATTCAATTCCATTCCATTCACTCATCTGAGCTTTTTACCTGGACAAATGAGTGGGTTTCCACCCATCCCCGAGTATCACAGAATGTTTGCTGTAAGTGGTATAAGTTTCCTACAGTGAGTGCTGGTTGGCAATAGTAAACCTAGTGTTCCTGTAATATGTTGGTACAGCCACTCTACACATGGTCCTGTGTAACCATGTAACACCAGTATGAAATCAAGAAATCAATTTTATGCCCCAATCTCCCTGAAATATTCCCAGAGTTCTAAAGGTTCTGTTCAGCTTATGTCATGAAACTGAGTGTGGGAGTGCATTAGCTACACTGTCCCTGCTTGATTACATATGGCAATGTATCCATTCAATTCCATTTACACGCACGTGCATTTGACAGGGAAGAACGAGTGCATTTCCACACTACCCAGAGCTTCGCAGAACGTTGGCTGGAAATGGTATAATTTTCCTAAAGTGGCTGATTCTTGGCAATAGCAACCCTAGTGTTCCTTTAATATGTTGGTACACCAGCTCTATACCTGCTTCTATGGAATCCTGTAATACCAGTTTAACACCAAGAAAACAACTTTGTGCACCGAAGTCCCTGATACATTCCCAAAGTTCTACGTGTTGTGTTCAGCTTATCTCATGAAACTGTGTATGGGAATATATTGGCCACTCTGTCCCTTCTTCTTTAAACACACTCTCGAACACCTTCCATTCCATTGACCCATGCGCGCATCTGAAAGGCTAGAGGGATTGGGTTTCCATGGTTCCCTGAGCATCGCTGTTATGGTTGAAACATTGTGTCAACTTGGGGAGTCTAGAGGTTTGGCTAAGTAATTTAGCAGGAAGCCAGAGTGCTTACTTTGTATACATCCTGAGCCTGTGGGAGAGGAGGGCATGGAGATTATGTGAGAGCTACACGCCCCTTGGGTGGGGGTAGTCTGTTTACAAAGTAAGGCAGAGAAAGAAGCTGCTTGTCGCCATTCCTCCGGTTTTGCTCTGGCTGTTTGCTGTTCGGCTGCCATTCCCCCCTTGCTCTTGTTGCTTTGCTACCTTCTGCCTCGGAGCCAGCCAAGTATGGACTGAAACCTCCACAAACTGTAAGCTAGATAAACCTTTCCTTCCTTCATTTTGGATGTTGGGTATTTTGTCTCAGCAACGAGAGAAAAGTAACCAAGACAATCGCACAATGTTTGCTAAAAGTTGCATAGGTTCCCTACACTCAGGGCTTGTTTTGAATAGTAACCCTAGCATTCCTCTAAAAGGATAGTAGAGCAGCTCTGTACCAGCTCTATGCAATCCTGTAATACCAGTGTCAATCAAGAATCAACTTTCTGCACTGAAGTCCCTGGTGCATTCCAAAAGTTTTAAGTGTTGTGTTGAACTTATCTCATGAAACTGTGTATGGGTATACATTGGCTACACTGTCCCTTCTTCCTTACACACAACAATGTTCCCATTCTACTCCATGCACTCATATGCGCCTTTGACCAGGAAGGGTGAGTGCTTGTCCACTATTCCCTGAGCATCACAGAATGTCTCCTGTAAGGGCTATAGCTTTTCTACAGTGAGTGCTTGTTGGGAATAGCAAACCTCATGTTCCTCTAAAATGCTGCCACACTAACTCTATATATGGGAATATGTAATCATCTCACACCAGACTGAAACCAAGAGAATAACTTTCTGTGCCAAACTCCCTGAAACAAGGCAAAAGTTCTAAGTGTTGTACTGAACTCTTCTCATGAAAATATGTTTTTTTTTTTTTAATTTTTTTATTTTTTTCTGGTACGGGGAATCAAACTCACTACCTTGTGCTTGCCAGGCAGGCGCTGTGCCACTGAGCTAAATCTCCAGCCCATATTTTCCAGGCAGGCACTGTGCCGCTGAGCTAAATCCCCAGCCCATATTTTCATGAAAATATGAATGAGAATACATTGGGTATGCTGTCTCTGCTTGTTTTCACGCAGGCATGTACGCATTCCATTCAATACACTCATATGTGCTTTTGACTGGGATGAGCAAGTGCGTTTCTACCATTCCCTGAGCATCTCACAATGATTGCTGGAAGTTATATCAGTTTTCTATAGTGAGTGCTTGTTCGGAAGAGCAAACGTAGTGTTCCTCTAATGTGTTGGTACACCAGCTCTGTACCTACTCCTAGGAAACTCTGTGAGACCAGTGTAACACCCGTAAAACAACTTTCTGCACTGAAGTCCCTGAAACATTTCAAATGTTCTAAGTGGTCTGTTCAGCTTCTCTTATGAAACTCTAGCAAAACATTGGCTGTGGTGTCCCTGCTCGTTTACACACAGCCTTGCAGACGTTCTTCTCCATTCACCTCTATGCACATTTGACCTGGAAGAGCGATTGCATTTCCACCCTTCCCTGAGCATCGCAGAAACACTGGTATAAGTGCTACAGGTTTCCTATAGTGAGTGTCTGTTGGGAATAGTAAACCAAGTGTTCCTCTAAAATATTGGTTCTCCAACTCTGTGTCTGCTCCTATGTCATGCTATAGTACCAGTGTAAAATCAAGAAAACAACTTACTGCACCTAAGTCCTTGAAATATTCCAAGAGTTTTAGTGTTGTTGTTGAAGTTATCTCATGAGACTGTGAATGGAAACACGTTGGTTACGCTGTTCTTTTTCTTTACACACAGCAAGGTTCCCATTCCACTCCATTTACTCAAAGTTGCATTGGACCAGAAAGAGAGAGTGCATTTCCATCCTTCCCTCAGCATCGCAGAATGTCTATGCTAAGTGGTAGCGCTTTCCTATAGTGATTGTTTGTTGGGAATAGCAAACCTAGTGTTCCTGTAATTTTTCCTACACTAGCTCCACACATGGGCCTATGTAATCTGTAATACCAAAGTAAACCAAGAAAGCAACTCTCTGTACCAAACTCCCTGAAATGCTGCCAAAATTCTAAGTGTTGTATTGAGCTCATGTCATGAATGTGTGTATGGAAATACATTGGCTACACTGTTTGCTTGACTTCACACAACAATGCTCCTATTCAACTCCTTTTACTCATAGGTGCATTGGACCCTCATGAGAGCGTGCATTTCCACTCTCAACTGAGCATTGCGGAATGCTTCCTGTAAGTGATATAGCTTTCCTCGAGTGAGTGCTTGTTTGGAATAGCAAAAAGAGTGTTCCTCCATTATATTGGTACACCCTCACTACACATGGTGCTATGTAATCATGTAATAGCAGTGTAAAACCAACAAAACAACTTTTTGCTCCAAACTCCCAGAAACACTGACCAATTTCTAAGTGATGTATTTACCTCATCTCATGAAATGGTGTATTGGATAACATTGGGTGGGTTGTACCTGCTTGCTTTGAGAGAGCCACGTATACATTCCATTCTGCTCCATTCACTCATATGAGCTTTTTACCTGGAAAAGGGAGTGAGTTTCCACCCTTCTCTGAGCATGGCAGAATGTTTGGTGTAAGTGGTATAGGTTTCCTACAGTGAGTGCTTCTTGCCAATAGCAACCCTGTGCTCCTCTAATATGTTGGTACACTCGCTCTATACATGGCCCTTTGTAATCATATAACACTAGTTTCAAACCAAGAAATCACCTTTCTGCCCCAATTTCCCTGAAACATTCCCAGAGTTCCAAAGGTTCTGTTCAGTTTATGTCATGAAACTGAGAATGGGAGTGCATTGGCTATGCTGTCCCTGCTTGATTACACACAGCAATGTATCCATTCAATTCCACTCGCACATACACACATTTGACAGGGAAGAATGAGTGCATTTCCACCCTTCCCAAAGCTTCACAGAATGTTTGCTGGAAGTTGTATAGGTTTCCTACAGTGGATAATTGTTGGGAATAGTAACCCTAGTGTTCCTGTAATATGTTGGTACACCAGCTCTATACCTGCTCCTATGTAATCCTGTAATACCAGTGTAACTCCAAGAAAACAACTTTGTGCAACAAAGACCCTGATACATTCCCAAAGTTCTAAGTGTTGTGTTCAGCTTATCTCATGAAACTGTGTATGGGAATAGATTGGCCACACTGTCCCTGCCTGTTTACACACAGTCTTGAATATCTTCCATTCCATTCACCCAAGTGTGCGTTTGACCGGGAAGAGAAAGTGCGTTTCCACGATTCCCTGATCAACACACAGTGTTTGCTAAAAGTTGTATAGGATTTCTAAACTGAGGTATTGCTCAGAAGAGTAACCCAGCGTTCCTCTAAAAGGATGGTAGAGCATCTCTGTACCTGCTGCTATGTAATCCTGTAAAACCAGTGTCAAAGCAAGAAACTTTCTGCACTGAAGTCCCTGAAGCATTCGAAAAGTTTTAAGTGTTGCACTGAACTTATCTCATGAAACTGTATATGCCAATACATTGGCTACACAGTCCCTTTTTCCTTATACAGAGCAATGTTCCCATTCCACTCCATTCACTCATAAGCACCTATGACCAGGAAGGGTGAGTGCATGTCCACCCTTCACTGAGCATTGCAGAATGGCTACTGTAAGTGGTATAGCTTTCCTCGACTGAGTGCCTGTTGGGAACAGCAAACCTCAAGTTCTTCTAAAATGCTGGTACAGTATTTCTGTACATGGTCTTATGTGATCACCTCATACCAGTTTGAAACCAAGAGAAAAACTTTCTGTGCAAAACTCCCTGCAACAAGCCCAAAGTTCTAAGTGTGTTATGGAACTCATCTCGTGAAAGTGTTCATGGCAATACATTGGGTATGCTTTCCCTGCTTGCTTTCACACAACCATGTACTTTTTTCATTCAATACACTCATATGCACTTTGAGCAGGATGAGTGAATGCGTTTCCACCATTTCCTGAGCATTGCAGAATGATTGCTGGAGCTGGTATCAGTTCTCTACAGTGAGTGCTTGTAGGGAATAGCAAATTTAGTGTTCCTCAAAGTTTTCCTACACTAGCTCTCGACATGGGCTTATGCAATCATGTAATACCAGTGTAAAACCAAGAAAGTAACTCTCTGCACAAAACTCCCTCAAACAGTGGCAAAGCTCTAGTGTTGTATTGAACTCATTTCATGAATGTGTGTTTGGAAATACATTTGCTACGCTCTCCCTGCTCGTTTTCTTCCCTAGTGAAACTAAGTATGGGCCTACATTTGCTACGCTCTCCCTGCTTGCCTTCACACAGCAATGTTCCCATTCCACCCCATTCACTCATAGGTGCATTAGACCAGGAAGAGAGCATGCATTTCCACCATTCTCTGAGCTTTGCAGGTTGTTTCCTGTAAGCGGTATAGCTTTCCTCGAGTGAGTGCTTGTTGGGAATAGCATACCTAGTGTTCCTCCAAAATGTTGGTATACCCGCACTACACATAGTACTTTGTAATCATGTAGTAGCAGTGTAAAACCAAGAAAAAAACCTTCTTCACCAAGCTCCCATAAACACTGGAAGAGTTCTGTAGTGGTATAGCTTTTCTATAGTGATTGCTTGTTGGAAATTGCAAACATAGTATTCCTCAAATCATGAAACTGTGAACTGCATAACATTGGGTAGGCTGTACATGCTTGCTTTCACACAGTCACGTACACATTCCAATCCATTCTTTTCACTCATATGATCTTTTTACCTGGAAAAGAAAATGGGTTTCCACCCTTCCCTGAGCATGGCAGAATGTTTGCTGTAAGTTGAATAGGTTTCATGCAATGAGTGCTTTCTGGCAATAGCAAACCTAGTGTTCCTCTATTATGTTGGTACACCTGCTTTACACATGGTCCTGTGTAATCATGTAACACCAGTGTCAAACCAAGCAATCAACCTTCTGCCCAACTCAGAAACATTCCCAGAGTTCTAAACGTTCTGTTCAGCTTATGTCATGAAACTGAGTATGGAAGTTCATTGGCTACCCTGTCCTTGCTTGATTACACACAGTAATGTATCCACTCAATTACACTAACACATACACACATTTGACAGGGAAGACTGAGTGTGTTTCCACCCTTCCCAGAGCTTTGCAGAACATTTGGAAGAAGTGGTATAGGTTTCCTACTGTGAATGATTGCTAAGTATCATAACCCTAGTGTTCCTGAATTATGTTGCTATACCAGCTCTAAACCTGCTCCTGTGGAATCCTGTAATACCAGTGTAACCCAAGAAAACAACTATATGCACCGAGTCCCTGATACATTGCCAAAGTTCTAAGTGTTGTGCACAGCTTGTATCATGAAACTGTGTATGGGAATAGGTTGGCCACGCTGTCCCTCCTTCTTTAAACACACTCTTGAACACCTTCCATTCCATTCACCTATGTGTGCATTTGACCAGGAAGAGGGAGTGCGTTTCCATGGGTCCCTGAGCATCACAGAATGTTTGCTAAATGTGTATGGGAATACATTGGGCTTGTTGGGAGCAGTGATCCAAGCGTTCTCTAAAAGGATGATAGAGCAGCTCTATATGTTCTCCTATTTCATCCAGTAATACAACTGTCAAAGCAAGAAACAACCTTCTGAACTGAAGTCCCTGAAGCATTCCAAAAGTATTAAGTGTTGCTTTGAACTTTTCTCATGAAACTATGTATGGGAATACATTGGCTACACTGTCCTTTCTTCCTTAAGCAGAGCAATGTTCTAATTCCACTCCATTCACTCATTTGTGCCTTTGAACAGGAAGGATGAGTGCGTGTCCACCCTTCCCTGAGCATCACAGAATGTCTCCTGTAAGTGGTATAGCTTTCCTACAGTGAGTGATATTTGGGAATTGCAAACCTTGTGTTCCTCTAAAATGCTGCTGCACTAGCTCTATACAGACCTATGGATTCATCTCATAGCAGTTGGAAACCAAGAGCATAACTATCTATGCCAAACTCCCTGAAACAAGGCCAAAGTTCTAAGTGTGGTATTGAACTCATCTCGTGAAAGTGTGCATGTCACTACATTGGGTACACTGTCCCTGCTTGCCTTCATGGAGCCATATACACATTCCACTCAATTCACCATATGCGCTTTAGACGGATGAGCGAGTGCATTTCCACGATTCCCAGAGCATCACAGAATAATTACCGGAAGTGGTACAAGTTTTCTACAGTGACTGCTTGTTAGGAAGAGCAAGCCTAGTGTTCCTCTAATGTGTTGCTACCCCAGCTCTAGGCCTGCTCCTAGGAAACTATGTAATACCAGTGTAATACCCATCAAACAACTTTCTGCATGAAATCCCTGAAATATTTCCAATGTTCTAAGTGTTCTGTTCAGCTTCTCTCATGAAACTTTGTATGGGAAAACATTGGCTATGCTGCCTCTGCTCATTTACACACAGTCTTACACACCTTCCTCTCCATTCACCCATATGTGCATTTGACCTGGAAGAGCGATTGCATTTCCACCCTTCCCTGAGCATCACAGAATCTCTGCTATAAGTACTAGAGGTTTCCGATAGTGAGCACTTGTTGGGAATAGTAAACCTAGTGTTCTTCTAAAATGTTGGTCCTCCGGCTCTGTGCCTCCTCCTATGTCATCCTGTTGTAATAGTATAACACCAAGAAAACAACTTACTGCACCTAAGTCCCTGAAACATTCCAAGAGATTTAAGTGTTGTGTTGAGCTTATCTCATGAAACTCTGAATGGGAACACATTGGCTACTCTGTCTTTGCTTCCTTACACACAGCAATGTTCCCATTCCACTGCATTCACTCATCAGCACATTCGACCAGGAAGAGAGAGTGCATTTGCACCCTTCCCTGAGCATCGCAGAAAGTCTGCTTTAAGTGGTATAGCTTTCCTGCAGTGCTTGCTTATTGCGAATAGCAAACCTCGCGTTCCTCTAAAATGCTGATGCCCTAGCTCTATACATGGGCCTATGGAATCATCTCATATCAGTTGGGAACCAAGAGAATAACTTTCTGGGCCAGGCTCCTGGAAACACAACCAAATTTGTAAGTGTGGTATTCAACTCATCTTGTGAAAGTGTGCATAGCAATACATAGGGTAAGCTGTCCTTGCTTGCTTTCAAGCAGCCATGTAGACATTCCATTCAATTCACCCATATGCGCTTTTGACCAGGATGAGCTAGTGTGTTTCCACAATTCCATGAGCATTGCAGAATGATTACCAGAAGTGGTATAAGTATTCTATAGTGAGTGCTTGTTGGGGAAAGCAAATGTAGTGTTCCTCTGATGTGTTGCTACACCAGCTCTACACCTGTTCCTAGGAAACTGTAATACCAGTGTAACACCCATCAAACAACTTTCTGTACTGTAGTCCCTGAAACATTTCCAATGTTCTAAGTGTTCTCTAAAGCTTCTCTCATGAAACTCTGTATGGGAAAACATTGGTTATCCTGTCCCTGCTCGTTTACACACAGTCTTGCACAAATTCTTCTCCATTCACCCATATGCACATTTGACCTGGAAGAGCGATTGTATTTCCACCCTTCCCTGAGCATCACAGAATCTCTGGTATAAGTGCTAGACGTTTCCTATAGTGAGTGTTTGTTGGGAATCATAAATCTGGTGTTCCTGTAAAATGTTGGTACACCAGCTCTGTGCCCGCTCCTATGTCATCCTGTAGTACCAGTGTAAAACCAAGAAAACGACTTACTGCACCTAAGTTCCTGAAACATTCCAAGAGTTTTATGTGTTGTGTTGAGCTTATTTCATGAGATTGTGAAAGGGAACACATTGACTATGCTGTTCTTGTTTCCTTACACACAACAATGTTCCCACTCCATGCCATTCAGTCATAGGTGCTTTGGACCAGGAAGAGAGAATGTGTTTCCACCCTTCCCTGAGCAACGCAGAATGTCTCCTGTAAGTGGTATAGCTTTCCTACAGTGCTTGCTTGTTCCGAATAGCAAACCTAGTGTTCCTCAAGGTTTTCCTACACTACCTCTATACATGGGCCTATACAATCATGTAATACCAGTGTAAAACTAAGAAAGCAACTCTCTGCACCAAACTCCCTCAAACACTGGCAAAGCTCTAAGTGTTGTATTGAACTCATTTCGTGAATGTGTTTTTGGAAATACATTGGCTACGCTGTCCCTGCTTGCCTTCACACAGCAATGTTCCCGTTCCACTTCATTCACTCATACGTGCATTGGACCAAGACTCCACCCTTCCCTGAGCATGGCAGGTTGTTTCCTGTAAGTGGCATAGCTTTCCTTGAGTGAGTGCTTGTTGGGAATAGCATACCTAGTGTTCCTCCAAAATGTTGGTATACCTGCACTACACGTGGTCCTTTGTAATGATGTAATAGCAGTGTAAAACCAAGAAAACCACTTTCTGCACTAAACTTCCAGAAACACTGGCAGAGTTCTGTAAGTGGTAAAGCTATCCTACAGTGATTGCTTGTTGGAAATTGCAAACCTACTGTTCCTGAAATTATGAAACTGTGAATTGCCTAACATTGGGTAGGCTCTACATGCTTGCTTTCACAAAGCCACGCACACATTCCAATCCATTCTTTTCACTCATATAAGCTTTTTACATGGAAAACCGAATGGGTTTTCACCCTTCCCTGAGCATGGCAGAATGTTTGCTGTAAGTGGTATAGGTTTCCTACAGTCAGTGCTTGTTGGCAATAGCAAACCTTGTGTTCCTGTATTATGTTGGTACAACCGCTCTACACATGGTCCTATGTGATCATGTAACACCAGTGTGAAACCAAGAAATCAACTTTCTGCCCCAACTCTGAACGATTCCCGGAGTTCTAAAGGTTCTGTACAGCTTATGTCATGAAACTGAGTATAGGGGTGCATTGGCTATGCTGTTCCTGCTTGATTACATACAGCAATGTATCCATTCAATTCCACTCACACATATACCCATTTGACAGGGAAAAATGAGTGCATTTCCACCCTTCCCAGAGCTTTGCAGAATGTTTGCTGGAAGTGGTACAGGTTTCCTACACTGGATGATTGTTGGGAATAGTAACCCTAGTGTTCCTGTAATACGTTGGTATACCAACTCTAAACCTGCTCCTGTGTATTCCTGTAATACCAGTGTAACTCCAGGAAACAACTTTGTGCAACGAAGTTCCTGTTACATTCCCAAAGTTCTTTTTTTTTTATTTTAAAAATAAAAGGAGGAAAACATTAACAGACAGACAACATTTTACAACATATCACAAGCACAATACAGACAGTACAGAGTTACAAACAAAGTGGTAGGGAATTAACAATGGTGGTTGTATGACATATTGATATCTTCAAAGTGGCTTCTCATGAAAACAGATATAGACATGCAATACTGGTCAACCAAAGACTCATTGACAGTTTCTTTCAGC
>NW_004955407.1:0-46269 GCF_000276665.1 Chinchilla lanigera | reverse complement strand
GTGGGTGGGCAACTGCAGTCGGTGCATGGTGGGCCAATTGTGTCACTGTTTCTCTGTGTCATGATAGATCCCAATTGAGCGGCGGCGGCCGGCCGAATGGCCGATGTGCAATAGCGCTCGCCGCTGCATGGCTCCCCATGCGCTGGGGGCCCACCCTCCGGGAGCCAGCAGGCAGGAAGCTAGCCAGCCAGAAGGCTGGCGCTCCCCACCCGCAGCTCCCTGTGCACTGGAAGCCCTCCTTCCGGGGAACCTGACTGGAGAATTGAGGCCATTAACATTTATAGTTACAACCAATGTGTATTGGTTTATCATTGTCATGTTATTTACTTGCACTGGTGTCCTTTTTTTTTCTACCTATGTATTTGTTTGTTCTTCTTGATGTTTCATTCCTACTCTTGTTTTGGAAGTTGTGGTCAGATTTTTCTCTGTCCAGAATATCTTTTAGTACTCTTTGCAATGCTGGTTTGGCGCTCATGAAGTTCTTCAATTGTTCTTTGTCATGAAGATATTTTATTTCTCCGTTGACTTTGAGAGATAGTTTGGCAGGGTACATTAGTCTTGGTTGGAAGCTGTTCTGTCTCAGGGCTTGTAATATTTCACTCCAAGCTCTTCTCGATTGGATGATTTGTGCTGAGAAGTCTGCTGTGATTCTGATGGGTTTCCCTTTATGGATAATCTCTTTCTTTTCTCTAGCAGCTTTTAATATTCTGTTCTTTTGCTGGAGATCTGGGAACTTGCCTATTAAATGTCTGGGTGTAGTTTTATTTTGGTTGTGGTTGTTTGGAGTTCTAAATGCCTCATTAGATTTAAGGTTCTGTTTCCATACTTGGGAAATTTTCTGCTATTATTTCTGCAAATAATCTTTTAATGTCAATCGTGTTGCTTCCTGCTGTTTCATTGACTCCTATAATTCATGCATTATTCCTCTTTTCCTCATCTTGCAGCTGTTGAATTGACTTTTCCTGGCTCCTTTCTCAATTTACGAGATCCCTTCTTTCATGGTCGCTAGCTGCCATGCTGTCTTCATGGTCTGAGATTCTATCTTCACCTCCATTCAAGTGGTTTTGGTAGTTTTTGGTGGCAGCTTTGTTTCCTGGAAGTCTCTTAGAATGTGGTTCATGTGTTCTAAGTCCTTTGTATATTTTTCATTGAACACTTCTGACTCTTGCCTTTGTTCTTCTATTTTCTTATAGATTTCTTCTTCAGATTTTTTGAGCATTTCCTTCATTATTCTTGTCATTTCACTTTTTGCCTGAGAGATTATTTCTGATCTCATCTCTTCTATGGCCTTATGGAGTTGTTTCTTTACCTGCATTGCAATCATTTCAGCTATTTCAGGCATGTGTTTACCGATTTCTCCTATGTTGGTGTCTCCTGGACTTGTTCTGATTGGGGTGGAGTTCTGGGATTGTGTTTTAGTCTTTCATTTTGACATGTTTGTTGTTGGTTGCTGAAAGCTCAGTTTCCCTCTTCAGTAGCTGCTCAGCCAAGACCACTAATGTCCCTATTTTTCCTGTTGTTCAGGTTTCCCTCTGCATGACTTCTGAATAGCGCTACTTAATCTCGGGATTTCCGGCAGTTTTTGATTTGTATCTAGTTATCCCCGTTCCCAGACACAAACACTTGTGTCAGTTGATGGCTGACCATCTGATCCAGCATCCCCTTGCAGTTCAGTGCACGTGCACATCCTGACTCAGGTTGCACTGGTGCGGCCATCCGGTCCAGTGGACCTATGTCTCCAGGCAGTTTAGGGTACAGGCATAATTCAGACATAAACTGCAGGGTCTACTGTTTGTGAACCACCTGAATCTATGTCTCTAGTCAATTCAGGACTCATACAGGAACCAGATGGAGCCCAGATGGGTATCAGTCACACTTCCCCAACCTTCGACTTGCTAGAGGGTCCGGGCAAAGGCAAAGCACAGACTCGAATCCACGGGCCCTGCAGCTCCGGGAGTACTCACTCTCTCGGCACAGGCGCACGGGGCTCAGAGAGTCTGCTGGCCCGGCTCAGAGAATCTGCTCGCCCAGCCCCCAGCCAGAGAAGTCCCTGGGGCCTCCGAGTCAAGACCTCCACTCTGCTGCAGGTGCCGGGTTGGCAGCGATTCAGTCTGTATGTCCGCGGGGTCCTTGTTCATGTGCTCTGCCCTCAGGGTTTAGATGGAAAATACCTGGGTCTCTCCACGTGTTTCAGTTGGGATCCGTGGTGGTGTATGCCAAGCACAGACTCGAGCCCAGGGGCCCTGCAGCTCCTGGGGTACTTGCTCTCTCAGTGCAAGGCACGTGGGACTCCACATTCAAAGTTCTAAGTGTTGTGTTCAGCTTATCTCATGAACCTGTGTATGGGAATAGATTGGCCACACTGTCCCTGTCTGTTTACACACAGTCTTGAACATCTTCCATTCCATTCACCAAAGTGCACATTTGACCAGGAAGAGGGAGTGCATTTCCATGATTCCCTGATCATCACACAATGTTTGCTAAAAGTTGCATAGGATTTCTACACTGAGGTCTTGCTGGGAAGTGTAACCCAGCGTTCCTCTAAAAGGATAGTAGAGCATCTCTGTACCTGTTGCTGTGCAATCCTGTAAAACCAGTGTCAAAGCAAGAAACAACATTCTACACCAAAGTCCCTGAAGCATTCCAAAAGGTTTAAATGTTGCGTTGAACTTATCTCATGAAACTGTGTGAGAATACATTGGCTACACCATCCTTTCTCCCTGACACAGAGCAATGTTTCCATTCCACTCCATTCAATCATATGTGCATACAACCAGAAAGGATGAGTGCGTGTCCACCCTTCACTGAGCATCACAGAATGTCTACTGTAAGTCATATAGCTTTCCTCGTGTGAGTGCCTGTTGGGAATAGCAACCTCAAGTTCTTCTAAAGTGCTGGTATAGTAGCTCTGTATGTGGTTCTATGTGATCACCTCATACCAGTTTGAAACGAAGAGAAAAACTTTCTGTGCAAAACACCCTGCAACAAGGCCAAAGTTCTAAGTGATATGGAACTCCTCTCGTGAATGTGTGCTTGGCAATACATTGGATACTCTCCCTGCTTGCTTTCAAGCAGCCATGTATGTATTTCATTCAATACACTCATACGCGCTTTGAGCGGGATGAGTGAATGTGTTTCCACCACTCCTTGGGCAATGTGGAATGATTGCTGGAGCTGGTATCAGTTCTCTACAGTGAGTTCTTGTTGGGAATAGCAAACCTAGTGTTCCTCAAAGTTTTCCTAAACTAGCTCTATATGTTGGTCTATGCAATCATGTAATACCAGTGTAAAACCAAGAAAGCAACTCTCTGCACCAGACTCCCTCAAACACTGGCAAAGCTCTAAGTGTTGTATTGAACTCATTTCACAAATGTGTGCTTGGAAATACATTGACTATGCTGCCTCTGCTTGCCTTCACACAGCAATGCTCCCTATCCACTCTATTCACTCATAGGCGCATTGCACCAGGAAGAAAGTGTGCATTTCCATGCTTCCCTAGGCATCACAGAAAGTCTGCTGCAAGTGGTATAGCTTTCCTACAGTGCTTGTTTGTTGGGAATAGCAAACCTAGTGCTCCTCTAATTTTTCCTACACTGACTCTATACATGGGCCTATGTAATCATGTGATATCATTGTACAACCAAGAGGGCAAATCTCTGCACCAAACTCCCTGAAACACTGTGAAAGTTCTATTTGTTGTACTGAACTCATTTCATGAATGTGTGTAGGGAAATACATTGGCTACGTTGTCCCTGCTTGCCTTCACAAAGTAGTGTGCCCATTCCACTCCATTCACTCATAGGCACACTGGATCAGGAAGAAAGTGTGCATTTCAACCATTCCCTGAGACTCGCAGATTGTTTCCTCTAAGTTGTTTATCTTTCCTAGAGTGACTGCTTTGTGGGGGTAGCAAACCTAGTGTTCCTCCAATATGTTGGTACACTTGCATTACTCATGGACCTATGTAATCATGTAATAGTAGTGTAAAACCAAGAAAACAACTTTCTGCACTAAACTTCCAGAAACACTGGCAGAGTTCTAAGTGTTGTATTCACCTCATCTCATGAAACTGTGTATTGGATAACGTTGAGTAGGCTGTACCTGGTTGCTTTCACAAAGCCATGAGCACATTTCATTCTGTTCCATTCACTCATATGAGCTTCTTACCTGGGAAAGTGAGTGTGTTTCCACCTTTCCCTGAGCGTCACAGAGTATTTGCTGTCAGTGGTATAGGATTCCTACAGTGAGTGCTTGTTGGCAATGGCAAACCTAGTGTTCCTCTAATATGTTGGTAGAGCCACTGTACACATGGTCCTATGTAATCATGTAACACCAGTGTCAAACTAAGAAATCAATTTTCTGCCCCAACTCTGAAACATTCCCGAAGTTCTAAAGGTTCTGTTCAACTTATGTCATGAACCTGAGTATGGGAGTGCATTGCCTACACTGTCTGTGCTTGATTACACAGGGCTATAGACCCATTCAGTTCCACTCACGCATATGCACATTTGACAGGGAAGAATGAGTGCATTTCCACCCTTCCCAGAGCTTCACAGAACATTTGTGTGAAGTGGTATTGGATTCCCACAGTGGATGATTCTTGGGATTGGTAACCCTAGGGTTCTTGTAATATGTTGGTACACCAACTCTGTACCAGTCCTTATGTAATCCTGTAACACCAGTGTAACACCAAGAAAAGAACTTTGTGCACTGAAGTCCCTGATACCTTCCCAAAGTTCTAAGTGCTGTGTTCAGCATTCCTCAGGAAAATGTGTATGGGAATAAATTGGCCATGCTCTTCCTGCTTCTTTACACACAGTCTTGAACACCTTAGATTTCATTCACCCAAGCTCACATTTGACCAGGAAGAGGGAGTGCATTTCCACAGTTCCCTGAGCATCACAGAATGTTTGCTAAAAGTTGTGTAGGTTTCCTACAGTGAGGTCTTTTGGGAAGAGTAACACTGGCATTCCTGTAAAAAGATGATAGAGCAGCTCTGTACTTGCTGCTGTGTAATCTTGTAAAACCAGTGCCAAAGGAAGAAATAACTTCTGCACTGAAGTCCCTGAAGCATCCCAAAAGTTTTAAGTGTTGCATTGAACTTATCTCATGAAACTGTGTATAGGAATACATTGGCTACACTGTCCCTTCTTCCTTACACAGAGCAATGTTTCCATTCTACTCCATTCACTCATATGAGCCTTTGAACACGAAGGGCAGGTGTGTGTCCACTCTTCCCTGAGCATCGCAGAATGTCTCCTGTAAGTGGTTTAGCTTTCTTACAGTGAGTGCTTATTGGGAATGGCAAACCTCACATTCCTCTAAAATGCTGCTGCAATAGCTCTAAACATGGGCCTATGTAATCACATCATAGCAGTTTGAAACCAAGAGCATAACTTTCTGTGCCAAACTCCCTGAAACAAGGTCAAAGTTCTAAGTGTGGTATGAAACTCATCTCATGAAAGTGTGCTTGGCAATACATATGCTGTCCCTGCTTGCTTTCTCACAGCTATGTACACATTCAACTCAATTCACTCATTCGCACTTTGGCCGGAATGAGTGAGTGCATTTCCACAGTTCCCTGAGCATTGCAGAATGATTGCTTGAAGTTGTATCAGTTTTCCTCAGTGAGTGCTTGTTGCGAAGAGCAAACCTAGTGTTCCTCTAATGTGTTGGTACACCAGCTCTATACCTGCTCCTAGGAAATGATATAATACCAGTGTAACAAGAGTAAAACACCTTTTTGCACCTAAGTCCCTCAAATATTTCCAATGTTCTAAGTGTCCTTTCCATTTCTCTCATGAAACTCTGTATGGGAAACATTGACTATGTTGTTCCTGCTCATTTACACCAGTCTTGCACACTTTCTTCTCCATTCACCCATGTGCCCATTTGACCTGGAAGAGCGATTGCATTTCCACCATTCCCTGAGCATCGCAGAATCTCTGGTATAAGTACTAGAGGTTTCTGTAGTGAGTACTTGTTGGGAATAGTAAACCTAGTGTTCCTCTAAAATGTTGGTATACTGGCTCTGTGCCTCCTCCTTTGTCATCCTGTTGTAATAGTATAACACCAAGAAAACAACTTACTGCACCTAAATTCCTGAAACATTCCAATAGTTTTATGCATTGTGTTGAGCTTATTTCATGAGACTGTAAAAGGGAACACATTGACTATGCTGTTTTTGCTTCCTTACACACAACAGTGGTCCCATTCCACTCTATTCACTCATAGACGCATTGGACCTAGAAGAGAGAGTGCATTTCCACCCTTCCCTGAGCATCGCAGAATGTCTCCTGTAACTGGTATAGCTTTCCTACAGTGATTGCGTCTTGGGAATAGCAAGCCTAGTGTTCCTCAAGGTTTTCCTACACTAGCTCTATACGTGGGTCTATGCAATCATGTAATACCAGTGTAAAACCAAGAAAGCAACTCTCTGCACCAAACTCCCTCAAACACTGGCAAAGCTCTAAGTGTTGTATTGAACTCATTTCACGGATGTGTGCTTGGAAATACATTGACTACGCTCTCCCTGCTTGCCTTCACACAGCAATGTTCCCGTTCCACGTCACTCACTCATAGGTGCATTGGACCAAGAAGAGAGTGTGCATTTCCACCCTTCCCTGAGTTTCGCAGATTGTTTTCTGTAAGTGGCATAGCTTTCCTCGAGTGAGTGCTTGTTGGGAATGGCATACCTAATGTTCCTCCAAAATGTTGGTATGCCCACACTACACATGGTCCTTTGTAATCATGTAATAGCAGTGTAAAACCAAGAAAACCACTTTCTGCACTAAACTTCCAGAAACACTGGCAGAGTTCTGTAAGTGGTAAAGCTTTCCTATAGGGATTGCTTGCTGGAAATTGCAAACCTCGTGTTCCTCATCTCATGAAACTGTGAATTGCATAACATTGGGTAGGCTGTGCATGGTTGCCTCACACAGCCACTTACACATTCCATTCTGTTCCATTCACTCATATGAGCTTTATACCTGGAAAAGTGATTGGGTTTCCACCCTTCTCTGAGCATGGCAGAATGTTTGGTGTAAGTGGTATCGCTTTCCTATAGTCAGTGCTTGTTGGCAATAGCAAACCTAGTGTTCCTCTATTATGTTTGTACAACCGCTCTACACATGGTCCTATGTGATCATGTAACACCAGTGTCAAACCAAGCAATCAACTTTCTGCCCCAACTCTGCAACATTCCCAGAGTTGTAAACATTCTGTTCAGCTTATGACATGAAACTGAGTATGGGGGTGCATTGGCTCTGCTGTCCCTGCTTGATTACACACAGTAATGTATCCATTTAATTCCATTCACACATATGCACACTTGACAGGAAAGAAGGAGTGCATTTCCACCCTTCCCAGAGGTTTACAGAACATTTGGTGGAAGTGCTATAGGCTTCCTACAGTGGATGATTGTTGAGTATATTAACCCTAGTGCTTCTGTAATTTGTTGGTACACCAGCTCTATATCTGCTCCTACGTATTCCTGAAATACCAGTGTAACACCAAGGCAACAACTTTGTGCAACAAAGTCCCTGATGCATTCCCAAAGTTCTACGTGTTGTGTTCAGCTTATCTCATGAAACTGTGTATGGGAGTAGATTGGCCACGCTCTTCCTGCTTCTTCAAACACACTCTTGAACACCTTCCATTCCATTCACCCATGTGCTCATTTGAGCAGGACGAGGGAGTGCATTTCCATGGTGCCTTGAGCATCACAGAATGTTTGCTAAACGTTGTATAGGTTTCCTACAGTGAGAGCTTGTTGGAAATAGTAACCCTAGCATTCTTCTAAAATGATGGTAGAGCAGCTCTGTACGTGCTCTTATGTGATCCAATAATACCACTGTCAAAGGAACAAACAACTTTCTTCACCGAAGTCCCTGAAGCATTCCAAAGTTTTAAGTGTTGTGTTGAACTTATGTCATGAAACTGTGTTTGGGAATACATTGGCTACACTGTCCCTTCTTCCTTACACAGAGCAATGTTCCCACTCCACTCCATTCACCCATATGTGCCTTTGACCAGGAAGTTCGAGTGGGTATCCACCCTTCCCTGAGCATCGCAGAATGTCTCCTGTAAGGGGTATAGCTTTCCTACAGTGAGTGCTTGTTGGGAATAGGAAACCCCGTGGTCCTCTAAAATGCTGCTGCAGTAGCTCTATACATGGGCCTATGAAATCATCTCATAGCAGTTGGAAACTCAGAGCATAACTTTCTGTGCCAAACTCCCTGAAACAAGGTCAAAGTTTTAAGTGTGGTATTGAACTCATCTCGTGAAAGTGTGCATGGCAATACATTGGGTACGCTGTCCCTGCTTGCTTTCACGCAGCAGTTTACACATACCATTCAATTCACAAATATGCACTTTTGACCGGGATGAGCGAGTGTGTTTCCACAGTTCCCTGAGCATCGCAGAATGATTGCTTGAAGTTGTATCAGTTTTCCTCAGTGAGTGCTTGTTGCGAAGAGCAAACCTAGTGTTCCTCTAATGTGTTGGTACACCAGCTCTATACCTGCTCCTAGGAAACTCTGTAATACCAATGAAATACCCGTCAAGCCACTCTCTGCACTCAAGTCCCTGAAACATTTCAAATGTTCTAAGTGTTCTGTTCAGCTTCTCTCATGAAACTCTGTATGGGAAAACATTGGCTATACTGCCTCTGCTCGTTTACACACAGTCTTGCACACCTTCCTCTCCATTTACCCATGTGCACATTTCACCTGGAAGAGTGAATGTATTTCCACCCTTCCCTGATCATCACAGAATCTCTGGTATAAGTGCCTGAGGTTTCCTATAGTGAGTGCTTGTTGGGAATAGTAAACCTAGTGTTCCTCTAAAATGTTGGTACACCAGCTCTGTGCCTGCTCCTTCGTCATCCTGTAGTAGTAGTGTAACACCAAGAAACCAACTTATTGCACCTAAGTCCCTGAAGCATTCCAAGAGATTTAAGTGTTGTGTTGAGCTTATCTCATGAAACTCTGAATGGGAACACACTGGCTACTCTGTTTTTGCTTTCTTACACACAGCAATGTTCCCATTCCACTTCATTCACTCATAGGCACATTCAACCAGGATGACAGAATGCATTTGCACTCTTCCCCAAGCATTGCAGAAAGTCTGCTATAAGTGGTATAGCTTTCCTACAGTGCTTGCTTGTTCGTAATAGCAAACCTAGTGCTCCTCTAATTTTTCCTACACTGACTCTATACATGGGCCTATGTAATCAGGTAATATCAGTGTATAATCAAAAAAGCAACTCTCTGCACCAAACTCCCTGAAATCCTGCCAAAATTCTAAGTGTTGTATTGAACTCATTTCATGAATGTGTGTAGGGAAATATATTGGGTCTGTTGTCCCTGCTTGGCTTCACAAAGCAGTGTGCCCATTCCATTCCATTCCATTCCATTCACTCATAGGCACATTGAACCAGGAAGAGAGTGTGCATTTCCATCCTTCCCAGGGCATTGCAGATTGTTTCCTGTAAGTGGTATAGCTTTCCTTGAGTGAGTGCTTGTTGGAGATAGCAAACTTAGTGTTCCTCCAATATGTTGGTACACCCACACTACTCATGGACCTATGTAATCAAGTAATAGTAGTGTGAAAGCAAGAATTCAACTTTCTGCACTAAACTCCCAGAAACACTGGCAGAGTTCTCAGAGCTGAATTTACCTCATTTCATGGAACTGTGTATTGGATAACATTGGGTAGGCTGTACCTGCTTGCTTTTTCACAGAGCCAGGTACACTTTCCATTCCGTTCCATTGACTCATTTGAGATTTTCACCTGGAAAAGTGAGTGGATTTCCACCCATCCCTGAGCATCGCAGAGTGTTTGCTGTCAGTGGTACAGGTTTCCCACAGTGAGTGCTTGTTGGCAATGGCAAACCTAGTGTTCCTCTAATATGTTGGTACACCCGCTCTACAGATGGTCGTATGTAATCATGTAACACCAGTGTCAAACCAAGCAATCAGTTTTCTGCCCCAACTCTGAAACATTCCCCGAGTTCTAAACGTTCCGTTCAGCTTATGTCATGAAACTGAGTATGGGAATGCATTGGCTATGCTGTCCCTGCTTGAGTATACACAGCAATGTATCCATTCAATTCCACTCACACATACACACATTTGACAGGGAAGAATGAGTGAGTTTCCACCCTTCCCAGAGCTTCACAGAATGTTTGCATGAAGTGGTACAGGATTCCCACAGTGGATGATTCTTGGGATTGGTAACCCTAGGGTTCTTGTAATATGTTGGTACACCACCTCTTTACCTGCTCCTATGTAAGCCTATAATACCAGTGTAACACCAATGAAACAATTTTCTGCACCAAAGTCCCTGATATGTTCCCTAAATTCAAAGTGTTGTGTTCAGCTCATCTCATGATATTGTGTTGGGAATAGATTGGCCACACTGTCCCTGCTTATTTACACACAGTCTTGGTCATCTTCCATTCCATTCACCCATGCGCTCATTTGAACGGGAAGAGGGAGTGCATTTCCATGGTTCCCTGAGCATCGCAGAATGTTTGCTAAAATTTGTATAGGTCAAAGTTTCCTTTAGTGAGTTCCTGTTGGGAATAGCTAACCTAGTGATCCTCAGGTCAAAGTTTCCTTTAGTGAGTTCCTGTTGGGAATAGTTAACCTAGTGATCCTTGAATATGTTGGTACTGCTGCTCTATACACGGTCCTATGTAATCATAAAATACCAGTGTAAATGCAAGAAAACCACATTCTGCCACAAACTCCCTGATACATTCCAAAGTTCTAAGTGTTGTGTTAATCTTATCTCATGAAACTGTGTATGAGAATCTGGTGCCTATGCTGTCCCTGCTTGCTAACAGTGCAAAGTACTCACTTCATTACATTCGCTCCTATGAGTATTGGACTGGGATGAGTGAGTGCATATTCACCCTTCCCTGATAATCTTAGAATGTTTGTTGTCAGTGGTAAAAGTTTTGTACAGTGAATGCCTGTGGGAATTAGCAAACCTAGTGTTCTTTGAATATGTTGGTACAGCTGCTCTATACATGGTCATATGCAATCATGTAATACCAGTGTAAAAGCAAGAAAACAAATTTCTGCATCAAACTACCTGATACATTCCCAAAGTTCTAAGTGTTGTGTTCAGCTTGTCTCATGAAACTGTGTATGGGAATACATTGCCGTCGCTGTCCCCTCTTGCTTACACACAGCAATGTGCCTATTTGAAATATACTCGTACACACATATGAGCAGAAGAAGGAGTGCATTTCCAGCCTTCCCTGAGAATGCCAGAATATTTGCTATAAGTAGTAAAAGCTTCCTACAGTGAATTCTTGTTAGGACCAGCAAACCTAGTGTTAATTGTATATGTTGGTACAGCAGCCCTATACATGGTCATATGTATTCATCTAATGCAAATGTAAAAGATCTTTCTGCCCCAAACTCCTGATATATTCCCAAAGTTCGAAGTATTGCATTGACCTTGTGTAATGAAACTGTGTATGGCAATACATTGGCTAGGCAGTCCACACTTGCTTAGACACAGCAACATACCCATTTGATTACATTCACCCTTACACGCATATGAGCAGAAGAGCGAGTGCATTTCCACCCTTCCCTGAGCATCGCAGAATGTATGCCTTAAGTGGTAAAATTTTTCTACAGTGAGTTATTCTTGGGAATAGCAAACCTAGTGTTCCTCAAATATGCTGCTCTGTACAGGGTCCTATGTAATCATGGTATACCAGGGTAAAAGCAAGACAACAACTCTCTGCCCCACACTTCCTGATGCATTCCAAAAGTACTAAATGTTGTGCTGAGCTTGTCTCATGAAACTGTGTATGGGAATACATTACCTACGGTGTTCCTGCTTGCTAAAACACTGAAATATACTCACTATATTATAATCACTCATTCATGCATTGGACCAGGATGAATGAATGTGTTTCCACCATTCTCTGAGCATCCCAGAATGTTTGCTGTAAGTGATAAAAGTTTCCTACAGTGAGTTCTTGTAGGAAATCGCAAACTTAGTGTTTCTCGAATATGTTCATACAGCAGCTCTATACATGTTCCTATGTAATCATGTAATATTAGTGCAAAAGCAAGAAAATAACATTCTGCCGAAAACTCCCTGATACATTCCCAATGTTCTAAGTGTTGTGTTGAGCTTCTCTCATGAAACTGTGAATGGGAGTACATTGGCTATGCCGTCCCTGCTTTCTAACACATTGCAATGTACTCACTAAATTACATTCACATATATGAGCATATGAGCAGAGGAGGAAATGTGTTTCCACCCTTCCCTGAGCATTCTAGAATGCTTGTTGTAAATGGTGTAAATTTCCAAGAGTGATATCTTGTTTGGAATACCAAATATAGTGTTCCTCAAATATGTTGGTACAGAAGCTCTATACATGGGCCTATGTAATCATGTAATAACAGTGTAAAGGTAAGAAAACAACTTTCTGCACCACATTCCCTGATACATTCCCAAATTTCTAAGTGTTGTCTTGAGCTTATCTCATGAAACTCTCTATGGGAATACATTGGCTACAATGTCCCTGGTTGCTTACACACAGCAATGTACCAATTCCATTACATTCACCCATACGTGATATGAGCAGAAGAGGAACTGCGTTTCCAAATTTCTCTGAGGTCCCAGAATTTTTGCTGTAAATGGTAAAATTTCCTACAGTGAGTGCTTATTGGAAATAGCAAACCCTGTGTTCCTCGAATATGTTGGTAGAGCTGCTCTATCCATGGTCCTATGTAATTATGTAATACCAGTGTAAAAGCAGGAAAACAACTTTCTGCCCCACATTTTCTGATGCATTCCAAAAGTACTAAATGTTGTGTTGAGCTTGTCTCATGAAACTGTTTATGGAAATGCATTAACTAGGCTGTCCCCCCTTGCTTATACACAGCAATGTACCCATTATGGTATATTCACCCATACGCACATAAGAGCAGAAGTAAAAGGGCATTTCCACCCTTCCACAAGCATACCAGAATGTTTGCTGTAAGTGGTAAAAGTTTCCTATGGTGAGTGCTTGCTGGGAATAGCAAACGTAGTGTTCTTCGAATGTGTTGCTTCAGCTGCTCTATACATGGTCCTTGGTAATCATGTAATACCAGTGTAAAGGCAAGAAAACAACATTCTGCCCCAAAGTCCCTGATACATTCTCAAAGTGCTAAGTGATGCGTTTAGCTTTCCTTATGAAACTGTGTTTGGCGAAACGTTGCCTACACTGTCCCTGCTTGCTAAGACACTGCAATGTGCTCATTTCATTACATTCACCCATACGTGCATATGAGCAGCAGAGGGAGTGCATTTCCATACTTCCTTGAGCATTCCAGAATGTTTGCTGTAAGTTGTAAAAGTTTCCTACAGTGAGTGCTTGTTAGGAATAGCAAATCTAGTGTTTGAATATGTTGGTACAGCTGCTCTATACATGGTCGAATGTAATCATGTAATACCAGTGTAAAAGCAAGAAAACAACTTTCTACCCCACATTTCCTGATGTATTCAGAAAGTAGTAAATGTTGTGTTGAGCTTGTCTCTTGAAACTGTGTATGGGAATTCATTGACTACGCTGTCCCCACTTGCTTACACACAGCATTGTACCCATTTCATTACACTCACCCATACACTCATGTGACCAGAAAAGGGAGTGTTTCCCCCTTTCCCTGAGGATCCCAGAATGTTTGCTGTAAGTAGTAAAAGTTTCCTAGAGTGAGTGCTTGTTGGGAATAGCAATCCTAGTGTTCCTTGAATACGCTGGTACAGCAGCTCTTTACATGGTCCTATATAAATATCTATTTCCACTGTAAAACCAAGAAAATAACTTTCTGCTCTAAACTCTCTGATACATCCCCAAAGTTCTAAGCATTGCATTGAGCTTGTCTCATGAAACTGTGTATGGGAATACAATGCCTAAGCTTTCCCTTCTTGCTACAACACTGCATTGTACTCACACTTTCACATTCATCCATACATGCAATGGACCGGGACAAGTGAGTGTGTATCCACCCTTTCCTGAGCATCCCAGAATATTTGCCATAAGTGGTAAAATTTTCCTACATTGAGAGCTTGTTGGGAATAACAAATCTAGTGTTCCTCGAATATGTTTGTAGAACTTCTCTACAAAGTCCTACGTAACCATGTAATACCAGTGTAAAAACAGAAAACAACATTATGCCCCACACTTCCTGGTACATTTCCAAAGTTCTAAGTGTTGTGTTGAGCTTATCACATGAAACTGTGTATCGGAAAACATTGCCTATGTTGTCCCTGCTTGCTAACACATTGCAATGTGCTGACTTCATTACATTCACCCATACGCATAAAAGAGCAGAAGAGGAAGTGCATTTCCACCCTTTCCTGAGCATCCCAGAATGTTTGTTGTAAGTCGTAAAAGTTTCCTATAGTGAGTGCTTGTTGGGAATAGGAAACTGGTGTTCCTCGAATGTGTTGCTACAGCTGCTCTATACATGGTCCTATGTAGTCACGTAATACCAGTGTAAAAGGAAGAAAACAATACTCTGCCCCAAATTCCCTGATACATTCTCAAAGTTCTAAGTCTTGTGTTGAGCTTGTCTCATGAAACTGTATATGGGAATATATTGTCTCCGCTGTCCCCTCTTGCTTACACACAGCAATGTAACCACTTGATTACATTAATCCATACGTGCATCTGATCAGAAGAGGAAGTGCATTTCCACCCTTACCTGAGCATCCCAGACTGTGTACTGTAAGTGTTAAAAGTTTCCTACAGGATGGGCAGCTTGCTGCCTGCCTCATAGGCCCCCGGAGGGAGGGCCTCTGGCGCATGGGGAGCCATGGCTGGGGAGTGCCAGTCTTCTGACCAGCAGCTCATTTCCTGCCTCGTAGGCCCCCGGAGCACGGGAAGCCATGTGGCCGTGAGTGCTGTTGTGCACCAGCCTTCAGGCTGGCTGCTGCTGCTCAATTGAGAACTATCATGACACAGAGAAACAATGACACAATTGGCCCACCATGCGCCAGCTGCAGATGCCCACCTACGGACGTGTGTGAATCATTCAAACATGGAAAAACCTCTGGGAATACATGCCATACAACGAGCCACTCTTGCTCCTCCCATTGAGAACCAGAAAGGTCCAGAGTCAACAGAGGAACAGTTGCTGAACAAGGACTCGTAGAACATGAGAATGCAGACTAAGCCCGAGGGGTCAGAGATCCTGTGGACTGGGGTGATGAGAGCTGCTCGGAAGCTGTAAACCAAGAGGACCTTGCACAATACATGCGGAGACTCCTGGAAGCCATTCTTCCCCTGACAGTACAGGCTGTGGTGGAGCCCTGGAGAAGTCTGCAGCAGGATTCCTGCTGCCTGTGCTGACAGTTGGGGAGAGGCCATTAACTGGTTGTGGGGTCCCAATGCAATGGGAGGCTGGAAAGAAAATGCTACAAAAAATGGCTTTGGCCCCAGATGGCTCACTTGATTTTTGATAACCCTTAGGCTGTAACTACTTGTTAGATCCTTCTTGTGTATCTCTGTCTTCCTGAGAAACCATTTCTAAGATACCACTATGTATTACAGCAGTCATTGATATTTTCCTACTAATCTATCCATAACTCTGTAATGTTTGTATTGTTCCTATTCTATTTCATAAATGGATGCATGTTTATTATTATGTGTTTCCTACAACAGCCATTGAGAATTATTGAATGATTATTCAATAGGTCACTCATGTATAGTTCTATTTATTTTCTTTTGAAGATACTTAGGTATAGTACAACAACTATTGATAATCTGCTACCTCTTTTGTGTGTAACTCACTATTATTTGTCTATTTGTTTTCCTGAGAAACTATCTTGTAGATAACAATACGTAAAATAATAACCATTGATAATTTCCTACCACTTTGTCTGTAATTTGGTAAGCCCCCCCATTATTGTTATCCTTCTTTTACTCTTTAAAATAAAAAAGAAAAGTTTCCTACAATGAGTTCTTGTTGGGAATAGCAAACCTAGTGTTCCTTGAATATGTTGGTACAGCAGCTCGATTCACTGTCCTATGTAATCATCTAATTCCCATGTAAAACCAAGAAAATAATTTTCTGCCTCAAATTCCCTAATACATTTCCACAGGTGTAAGTGTTGTGTTGAGCTTGTCTCATGAAACTGTATGGGAACACATTGCCTACGCTGTCCCTGATTGCTTTCACACTGCAATGTACTCATTCCATTGTATTCACCCATTAAGGCATTGGACCGAGATGAGCGAGTGCGTATCCACCCTCCCCCGAGCTTTGCGACATATTTCCTGTAAGTGGAGAAAGTTTCCTATAGTGAGTGCTTGTTGGGAATAGCAAACCTAGTGTTCCTCAAATATGTTGGTGCAGGAGCTCTATACATGAACCTATCTAATCATCTAATGTCAGTGGAAAACCAAGAAAACAACTTTGTGCCCCAATCTCCCTGATACATTCCCAAAGTTCTCACTGTTCTGTTGAGCTTATCTCATCAAACTGTGTATGGGAGCATATTGCCTATGCTGTCCCAGGTTGCTTGCACACTGCAATGTACTCAATCCATTACAAACACCCATACGCACATTTGATCATGACGAGCGAATGTGTACCCACCCTTCCGAGAGCATCGCAGAATGATTGCTGTAAGTGGTCAAAGTTTCCTATAGTGAGTCCTTGATGGGTATAGCAATCCTAGTTTTCCTCAAATGTATTGGTAGAACAGGTCTATACATGGGCCTAAGTAAACATGTAACACCAGTGGAAAACCAAGAAAACAGCTTTGAACGCCAAACTCCCTGATACATTTCCAAAATTCTAACTGCTGTGTTGAGCTTATGGCATGAAACTGTGCATGGAAACACATTGGCTGTGCCATCCCTGGTTGTTTACACACTGCAATGCACTCATTCCATTCCATTCTCCCATATGCGCATTGGACCAAGACAAGCAAGTGTGTATCCACCCTTCCCTGAGCATCACAAAATGTTTGCTGTAAGTCGTAAAATGTTCCTATAGTGAGTGCTTGTTGGGAATAGGAAACCTAGTATTCCTCAAATATGTTGGTAGAGCAGCTCTATGCATGGGCCTAAGTAATCTTGTAATAGCAATGGAAAGCCAAGAAAACACTTTTGTGCCCAAACTCCCTGATACATTCTCAACGTTGTAACTGTTGTGTTGAGCTTATCTTATGAAAGTGTGTATTGGAACACATTACCTACGCTGTTCCTATTTGCTTACAAATTGCAATGTTCTCATTCCATTCTGTTCACCCATATGCGCATTGGAACAGGATGAGCAAGTGTGTATCAACCCTTCCGGGAGCATCGCAGATTGTTTGCTGTAAGTGTTGAAAGTTTCCTATAGTGAGTCCTTGATGGGAATAGCAAACCTAGTGTTCATCGAATATGTTGGTACAGCACTTCTATACATAAGCCTATGAAATCATGTAACACAAGTGGAAAATCAGGAAAACAACTTTGTGTCCCACACTTCCTGATACATTGCCAAAGTTCTGACTGTTGTGTTGAGCTTATCTCATGAAATTTTTATGGGAAGACATTGCCCATGCTCTCCCTTCTTGTTTATGCACTGCAATATACTCATTCCATTACTTTCACCCATATGTGCATTGGACCAAGACAAGTGAGTGAGAATTCACCCTTCTGGGAGCATTACACAATGTTTCCTGTAAGTGGTAAAAGTTTCCTATGGTGAGTCCTTGATAGGAATAGCAAACTTAGTGTTCCTCAAATATGTTGGTACAGCAGCTCTATGCATGGGCCTACATAATTATGAAATACGAGTAGAAAAAAAAGAAAACAACTTTGTGCTCCAAACTCCGTGATATATTCCCAAAGTTCTAACTGTTGTGATGAGCTTATGTGATGAAACTGTATGGAAACACATTGCCTATGCCGTCCCTGGTTGTGTACACCCTGCAATGTACTCATTCCATTATATTCACCCATATGCTCATTGACCCGAGATGAGCAAGTGCATGTCCACTCTTCCCTGTTAATCACAGAATGTAAGCTGTAAGGTGTAAAAGTTTCCTACAGTGAGTGCTTCCTGGGAATAGCAAACCTAGGGTTCCTGCAATATGCTGGTAGAGCAGCTCTATGCATGTGCCTATATAATCATGTAATACCAGTGGAAAACCAAGAAACAACTTTGTGTCCTAAAGTCCCTAATACATTCTCAGAGTTCTAACAGTTCTGTTGAGCATATTTCATGAAATGTGTATGGATACCCGTTGCCTATGCTGTCCCTGCTTCCCTACACACTGAAATGTACTCATTCCATTACACTGAGCCATACGTGCATTGGACTGAGACGAGCGAGTACGTATCTACCCTTCCCTGAATATTGCAGAATGTTTGCTCTAAGTGGAAAAAGTTTCCTATAGTGAGTGCTTGTTCAGAATAGGAAACCTAGCGTTCGTCGAATATGTTGATATAGCAGCTCTATACGTGGACCTAAGTAATCATGAAATACCAGTGGAAAATGAATAAAATAACTTTGTGCCCTAAAAACAGTGATACATTCCCAAACTTGTAACTGATGTGTTGAGCTTATCTCATGAAACTGTTTATGGGAACACACAGCCTCCGCTGGCTCTGGTTGCTTACACACTGCAAAGTACTCATTCCGTTACATTGACCTTTATGCGCATTGGTCTGAAACGAGTAAGGGCATATCCACTCTTCCCTGAGCATGGTGGAATTTTTCCTGTAAGTCATAAAAGTTTCCTATAGTGAGTGCTTGTTGGGAATAGGAAATGTAGTGTTCCTCAAATATGTTGCTAGAGCAGCTCTATGCATCGCCCTATGTAATCATGTAATACTAGTGGAAACCAAAGAAAATGTCGTGCTCCAAACTCCCTGCCACATTCTCAAAGTTCTAACTGTTGTGTTGAGCTTATCTCATGAAACAGTATGGGAACACATTGCTTACACTGTCCCAGCATGCTTAAATACTGCAATGTTCCCATTCCACTACATTCACTAATATGTGCATTAGACAGAGATGAGCCAGTGCGTATCCACCCTTCCTTGAGCATCGCAAAACGTTTGCTGTAAGTGGAAAAAGTTTCCTAGAGTGAGTCCTTGTTGGGAATAGCAAACTCAGTGTCCCTGGAATATGTTGGTACAACAGCTCTATACCTTGGGCCTATACTTACGTAAAACCAGTGGAAAACGAAGAAAACAACTTTGTGTCCCAAACTCTCTGATACATTCCCAAAGTTCTAACTGTTGTGTTGAACTTTTCTCATGAAACCATGTTTGGGAACACATTGCTTACACAGTCCCTGATTGCTTACACACTGCAATGTATACATTCCATTACATTCAACCATACGCACATCGGTCCGAGATAAGCGAATGTGTATCCATCCCTCCAGGAGCATGGCAGAATGTTTGCTGTAAGTGGTACAAAGTTTCCTATAGTGAGTGCTTGTTGGGAATAGCAACCACAGTGTTTCTATAATATGTTGGCATAGCAGATCTACACGTTGGCCTGTGTAATCATGTAATACCAGTGGAAAACCTAGAAAACATATTTGTGCCCCAAACTCCCTGATACATTCTCAAAGATCTAACTTGTGTTGAGCCAATCTCATGAAATTGTGCATGGTAACACATTGCCTACACTGTTCCTGTTGGTTACGCACTGCACTGTACTCATTCCATTACATTCACCCATACGCGCATTGGACCAAGAAGAGCCAGAGTGTATCCACCTGTCCCTGAGCAATGCAAAATGTTTGGTGTAAGTGGAGAAAGTATCCTATAGTGAGTGCTTGTCGGGAATAGCAAACCTAGTGTTCCTCGAATATGTTGGCATAGCAGCTCCATACATGGGCCTATGTAATCATGTAATTCCAGTGGAAAACAAAGAAAACAACTCTGTGCCCCAAACTCTCTGATAAAATTCCCAGAGTACTAACTGTTCTGTTGAGCTTATCTCATGAAACTGTGTATGTGAACACATTGCCTACGCTGTCCCTTCTTGCTTATATACTGCAAAATACTGCGTATAAATCCTTCTCTGAGCATCTCAAAATGTTTACTGTAACTGGTAAAATTTTCCTATACTGAGTGCATGTTGGGAATAGCAAACGTAGTGTTCCTCCAATATGTTGTTACTGCAGCTCTATACATGGGCCTATGTAATCATGTAATATCAGGGGAAATACAAGATATCAACTTTGTGCCTCAAACTCCCTGATAAATTCCAAAAATTCTAACTGCTGTGTTGAACTTATCTCATGAAACTGTGTATAGCAACACATTGCCTACAATGTCCCTGCTTGCTGACACCTTGCAATGCACTGAATCCTTTACAATCAACCCAGTGCATTGGTCTGATATGAGCAAGTGCATACACCCACTTCCCTGAGCATTGCAGAATATTTGCTGTCCATGTTAAAAGTTTCCTATAGTGAATGTTTATTGGGAATAGCAAACCTAGCATTCCTCGAGAATGGTGGTATAGCAGCTCTATACTTTGTCTTATGTAATTATGTAATACCAGTGGAAAACCAAGATATCAGCTTTGTTCCCCAAACTCCCTGATACATTCTGAAACTTCTAACTGTTGTGTTGAGCTTATCTCAGGAAGCTGTGTACGGGAACACATTGCTTACGCTGTCCCTGCTTGCTTACACCCTACAATGCAATGATTCCTTAACGTTGTCCCAAGCGCGTTGAACTGAGATGAGCGAGTGCATATTCACCCATCCCTGAACATCGAAGATTGTTTGCTGAAAGTGGTAAAAGTGTCCTATACTGAGTGCTTGTTGGGAATAGCAAACCTAGTATTCCTCGAATATGTTGGTACAGCAACTCTATACATGGCCATATATAATCATGTAATACGAGGGGAAAACGAAGAAAACAACTTTGTGCACCAAATTCCCTGACACATTCCCAATGTTCTAACTATTGCGTTGAGCTTATCTCACTAAACAGTGTATGGGAACACATTGTCTACACTGTCCCTGCTTGCTTACACACTGCAATGCACTGATTCCATTACATTCACCAGTGCCTACATTGTACCGAGAGGAGCGAGTACATATCCACTCCTCCCTGAGCATTGCAGAATGTTTGCTGTAAGTGGTAAAATATTCCTATACTGAGTGCTTTTTGGGAATAGCAAACCTAGTACTTCTCAAATATGTTGGTACAACAGCTGTATACATGGGCCTATGTAATCATGTAATACCAGTGGAAAACCAAGAAATCAACGTTTTGCCCCAAACTCCCTCAAATATTCTGAAAGTTCTACCTGTTTTGTTGAACTTATCTCATGAAACTGTGTATGGGAACACATTGCCTGTGCTGTCCCTGCTTCCTTACCAACTGCAATGCACTGATTCCTTTACATTCACCCAAGCGCATTGGTCCGAGATGAGCGAGTGCTTATCCCCCCTTCCCTAATCATCACAGAATGTCTGCTGTAAGTGGTAAAAGTTTCCTATACTGAGTGCTTGTTGGGAATAGCAATCCTAGTGTTCCTCGAATATGTTGGTACAGCAGCTCTAAAGATGGGCATATATAATCCTATAATATCAGTGGAAAACCAAGAAAACAACTTTATGCACCAAACTCCCTGATACATTCCCAAAGTTCAAACTGCTGTGTTGAGCTTATCTCATGAAAGTGCTTATGGGAACACATTACCTACGCTGTCCCTACTTCCTTACAAAGTGCAGTGCACTCATTCCATCACATTCACCAATGCGCACATTGGTCCGAGATGAGTGAGGGTATATCTACCCAACTGTGTGCATTGCAGAATGTTTGCTGTAAGTGGTAAAAGTTTCCAATAATGAGTGCTTGCTGGTAATAGCAAACTAGTGTTCCTTGAATATTTTGGTACAGTAGCTCTATACCTGGGCCTATGTAATCATGTAATATCAATGCAAAACCAGAAATCAACTTTGTGCCCCAAACTTCCTGACACATTCCCAAAATTCTAACTGTTGTGTTGAGCTTATCTACTCTATATGGGAGGACAGTACCTATGCTGTCCCTGCTTGCTTAAACACTGCAATGTCTTTGGAACGACAAGAGCGAGTGTGTATCCATCCTTCCCTGAGCATTGCAGAATATTTGCTGTAAGTGGTAAATGTTCCCTATAGTGCGTGCTTGCTGGGAATAGCAAACCAGTGTTCCTGGAATATGTTGGTACAGCAGCTCTATACATGGACCTATGCAATAATGTAACACCAGTGGAAAACCAAGATATAAAATTTATGGCCCGAACTCCCTCACACATTCTCAAAGTTCTAACTGTTGTGTGGAGCTTATTGCATGAGACTCTGTGTGGGAACACATTGCCTAAGCTGTCCCTGCTTGCTTACATACTGCAATGCACTGATTCCATTACATTCACCCATGCGAGCATTGCAATGAAATGAGTGAGTGCGTATCCACCCTTCCCTGAGCATCGCAGAATGTTTGCTGTAAGTGGTAAAAGTTTCCTATAGTGAGTGCTTGTTGGGAATAACAAACCAGTGTTCCTCTAATATGTTGGTACTGCAGCTCTATATGTGAACCTATATAATTATGTAATATCAGTGGAAAACCTAGAAATCAACTTTGTGCCCCAAACTCCCTGATACATTCCCAAAGTTCTAACTGTTGTTATGAGCTTATCTCATGAAACTGCATGAGAAAACTTTGCCTAAGGTGTCCCTCCTTGCTTATACACTACAATGCACTGATTCCATTACATTCAACTTTGTACTCATTGGACCAGAAAGAGGGAGTGCATATCCCCCTTAACCTGAGCACTGCAGGATGTTTGCTGTAAGTTGGCAAAGTTTCTTATAGTGAGTGTTTGTTGGGAATAGCAAACTTAGTGTTCCTCGAATATGTTGGCCAAGCAGATTTACACATGGCCCTGTATAATTATGAAATACCAGTGGAAAAAAAGATATCAACTTTGTGACCCAAACTCCCTGATACATTCCCAAAGTTCTAACTGTGGTGTTCAGCTTATCTCATGAAACTGTGTACGGCAATACATTGCCTACAATATCCCTGCTTGCTTACACACTGCAATGCACTGATTCCTTTAAATTCACCCAAGCACATTCATCCAAGAAGAGCGAGTGTGTATCCTACCTTACATGAGCTTCACAAATGTTTGCTGCAAGTGGTAAAAGTTTCCTGTAGTGAGTCCTTGTTGTGAATAGCACCCTGAGCAACATGTAATTCGAGTGTTCCTCGAATATGTTGGTAGAGCAGCTCTATACATGGGAGCATGTAATCATGTACTACAATTGAAAAACCAAGAAATTAACTTTGTGCACCAAACTCCCTCATACATTCCCAAAGTTCTAAATGTTGTTCTCAGCTTATCTCATGAAACTGTGTATGTGAACATGTTGGCTATAGTGTCTCTCCTTTTTTGCTCTGCAATGCACTAATTCTATTACATTCAACCTTGCGCTCATTGGATCCTCAAGAGCAAGAGTGTATCCCCCCTTCCCTGAGCACTGGAGAATGTTTGCTGCAAGTTGTAAAAGTTTCCTATACTGAGTGCTTGTTGCAAATAGCAAACCGAGTGTTCCTCGAATAATTTGGTACAGCAGCTCTATACACGGGCCTATGTAATCAGGTAATACCAATGGAAAAACAAGAAATCAACTTTTTGCCCCAAACTCCCTCTACATTCCCAGAGGTTAAACTGTTATGTTGAGCTTATCTCATGAAACTGTGCATGGGAATACATTGCCTACGGTGTCCCTGCTTGCTTATATACTGCAATGCACTGAATCCATTGCATTCACCCTTGTGCTCATTAGACCAACAAGAGTGAGTGCATATAATCCCTTCCCTGAGCATCGCAGAATGTTTGTTTTAAGTGGAAATGTTTCCTGTATGAATGCTTGTTGGGAATAACGAAGCAGTGTTCCTTGAATATGTTCGTATGGCAACTCTATACATGGGCCTATGTAATCATAGAATACCAGTGTTAAACCAAGATATCAACTTTGTGCCCCAACTCCCTGATACATTCCCAAAGTTTTAATTGTTGCGTTGAGCTTATCTCATGAAACTGTATATGGGAACACATTGTCTCCGCTGTCCCTTATGGCTTGCACACTGCCATGTACTGACTCCATTACATTCACCCATGCTCTCATTGGAACGACAAGAGCGAGCACATATCCACCCTTCCCTGAGCATCGCAGAATGTTTGCTGTACATGGTAAAAGTTTCCTATAGTCAGTGCTTTTTGGGACTAGGAAACCTAGTGTTCCTCGAATATGTTGGTACAGCAGCTCTATACATGGTCCTATGTAATCTTCTATTACCAATGGAAAATCAAGAAATCAACTTTGTGCCCCAAACTTCTTGGTGCATTCCCAAAGTTCTAACTTGTGTGTTGGGCTTATCTCATGATACTGTGTATTGGAACACGTTGCCTACACTGTCCCTGCTTGCTAACATATGGCAATGCACTGATTCCATTACATTCACCAATGCGCTCACTGAACCGACAAGAGCAACTATGTGTCCCTGCTTCCCCGAGCATCACAGAATGTTTGCTGTAAATGCAAAAGTTTACTATAGTGAGTGCTTGTTGGGAATAGCAATGCAGTGTTCCTCGAATATGTTGGTACTGCAGCTCTATACATGGGCCTATGTAATCATGTAATGCCACTGGAAAAACTAAGATATCAACTTTATGCCCCAAACTCTCTGATACATTCCCAAAGTTTAAACTGTTGTGTGGAGCTTATCTCATGAGATTGTGTATGTGAACATATTCCATACCCTGTTCCTGCTTGCTAACACACTGTAATGCACTGTCTCCATTACATTCACCCATGTGCGCATTGCAACGAAATGAGCGAGTGCATATCCCCACTTCCCTGAGCATCTCCGAATGTTTGGTGTAAGTGGTAAAAGTTTCATATCCTGAGTGTGTGTTCAGAATAGCTAACCTAGGGTTCCTCAAATATGTTGGTACAGCAGCTCTATACATGGGCCTATAGTCATGTAATACCAAAGGAAAGCAAGAAAATAACTTTGTGCACCAACCTCCCTAATATATTCCACAAATTCTAACTGCTGTGTTGAGCTTATCTCATGAAACTGTGTATGGGAAAACATTGCCTATGATGTCACTTCTTGCTTACACTCTGCAGTGCACGGATTCCATTACATTCACCAATGCACCCATTGGACCTAGCTGAGCGAGTGTGTATCCCCCCTTCGCTGATCATCACAGAGAGTTTGCTGTAAGTGGAAAAGTTTCCTACAGTGAATGCTTGTTGGGAGTAGCAAATCAGTGTTCCTCAAATATGTTGGTACTGCAGTTCTATACATAGGCCTATGTAATCCTGTAATACCAGTGTAAAAACCAAGATAACAATTTTGTGCCCCACACTCCCTGGTATACTCCCAAAGTTCTAAGAGTTGTGTTGAGCTTATCTCATGAAACTATATATGGAAACACATTGCCTCCGCTGTCCCTGCTGGCTTACACCCTGCAATGCACTGACTCCATTACATTCACTTTTGTTCGCATTGGAAGGACATGAGCAAGTGAGTATCCACACTTCCATGAGCATCGCAGAATGTGTGCTGTAAGTAGTACAAATTTCCTATAGTGCATTCTTGTTGGGAATAGCAAACCAGTGTTCCTAGAATATGTTGCTAAGCAACTCTATACATGGGGTTGTGTCCTCATGTAATACCAGTGGAAAACCAAGATATCAACTTTGTGCCCCAAACTCCCTGATACATTCCCAAAGTTCTAACTTTGGTGTTGAGCTTATCTCATCAAACTGTTTATGGGAACACATTGCCTACGCTGTCCCTGCTGGCTTATATCCTGCAATGCACTCGTATCTTTACATTCACCGAAGTGGATTGGTCTGAGATGAGCGAGTGCGTACCGTCCCTTCCCTGAGCATTGCCAAATGTTTACTTTAAGTGGTAAAAGTTTCCTATACCGAGTGCTTGCTGGGAGTAGCAAACCTAGTGTTCCTCAAATGTGATGGTACAGCAACTGTATTCATGGGCCTATATAATCATGTAATACCAGTGGAAAGCCAAGAAAACAACTTTGTGCCCCAAACTCCCTGATACATTCCCAGAGTTCTCAATGTTGTGTTGAACTTCTCTCATAAAACTGTGTATGGGAGCACACTTCCTATGCTGTCCCTTCCTGCTTAAACACTGCAGTGCACTGATTCTATTACATTCAACAATACGCGCATTGGACTGCGACTCGCGAGTGTGTATCCAGCCTTCCCTGAGGAACGCAGAATGTGTGCTGTAAGTAGTAAAAGTTTCCTATACTGCGTGCTTGTTGGGAATAGCAAAGCTGTGTTCGTTCCTCAAATATGTTGGCACAGCAGCTCTATACATGGGCCTATGTAATCATGTAATAACACTGAAAAACCAAGAAATCAACTTTGGGCCCCAACTCTCTGATACATGTAATGCCAGTGGAAAACAAAGATATCAAATCTATTCCCCAAACTCCCTGATACATTCCCAAAGTTCTAAATGTTGTGTTGAGCTTATCTCATGATACTGTGTATGAGAACACATTGCCTACTCTGTCCCTGCTTACTTAAACACTACAATGCACTGTTTGCATTACGTTCACCCATGAGCTCTTTGGACCACAAAAGCGGTCCCTGCTTGCTTACACACTGCAATACACTGATTCCATTAATTTCACCAATGAGTGCATTGGACCGAGATGAGCGAGTGTGTATCCACCCTTCCCTGAGCATTGCAGAATGTGTGCTGTAAGTGGTAACAGTTTCCTACAGTGCGTGCTTGTAGGAATAGCAATCCAGTGTTCCTCGAATATGTTGGTACAGCGCATCTATACATAAGCCTATGTGATCATGTAATACCAGTGGAAAATCAAGAAATCAACTTTGTGCCCCAAACTCCCTGATACATTCCCAAAGTTCTAACTGTTGTTATGAGCTTATCTCATGGAACTGTGTATGGCAAGACATTGCCTATGCTGTCCCTGCTTGCTTACACCCTGCAATACACTGAGTCCTTTAAATTCACCTAAGCGCATTGGTCTGAGAAGAGCGACTGCACATACCTGCTTCCCTGAGAATGGCAGAATGTTTCCTGTAAGTAGTAAAAGTTTCCTGTACTGAGTGCTTGTTGGGAATAGCAAATCAACTCTTCCTCAAATATGTTGGTACTGCATCTCTATACATATGCCTATGTAATCATGTAATACCAGTGCAAAACGAAGATATCAACACTGTACCCCTAGCTCCCTGCTAAATTCCCAAAGTTCTAAGTGTTGTGTTGAGCTTATCTCATGAAGCTGTATATAGGAACACATTGCTTATGCTGTCCTTGCTGGTTTAGACACTGCAGTGTACTGACTCCATTACGTTCATCTGTGCAAACACTGGAACGAAATGAGTGAGCTCTTAACCACCCTTTGCTGCGCACTGCTGAATGTTTGCTGTAAGTCATAAAGTTTCCTGTAGTGAGTGCTTGTTCAAAATAGCACAGTGTTGCTCGAATGTGTTGGTACAGCAGCTCTATACATGGGCCTATGTAATCATGTAATACCAGTGGAACACCAAGATATCAACTTTGTGCCACAAACTCCCTGATACATTCCCAAAGTTCTAACTGTTGTGTTGATCATATTTCGTGAAACTGCATGGGAAAAAATTCCCTACACTGTTACTGCTTGCTTACACCCTGCAATGCACTGATTTCTTTATATTCACCCAAGCGCATTGGTCTGAGATGAGCGAGTGCGTATCCTCCCATCCCTGAGTATCGCAGAATATTTGTTGTAAGTGGATAAAGTTTGCTTTACTGAGTGCATGTTGGGAATAGCAAATGTAGTGTTCCTTGAATATGCTAGTACAGCGCCTCTATGCATGGGCATATATAACCAGGTAATACCAGTGGAAAACCAAGAAATAACTTTGTGCCCCAAACTCCCTGAAATATTCCCAAAGTTCTAACTGTTTTGTTGAGCTATTCTCATGAAACTGTGTATGGGAACACATTGCCTATGCTGTCCCTGCTTGCTACACACTGAAATGTACTGATTCCTTTACTTTCACCAATGCATGCCTTGGACTGAGACAAGTGAGTGCATATTCCCCCTTCCCTGAGCATGGCAGAATGTGTGCTATAAGTGGTAATACCTTCCTATAGTGAGTGCTTCTTGGGAATAGCAAAGCGAGTGTTTCTAGAATATGTTGGTACAGCAGCTCTACACATGGGCCTAAGTATTCATGTATTACCAATGGAAAACCAAGAAATCAACTTTGTGCCCCAAAATCCCTGATACATTCCCAAAGTTCCAACTTTGTCTTGAGCTTATCTCATGAAACTGCGTATGGAAACACACTGCCTACGGATTCCCTGCTTCTGACACACAGCAATGCAATGATTCCAATATATTCTCCAAAGCACATTACAGCAAGATGAGCAAGTGTGTATCCCCCCTTCCCAGATCATCACAGAATGTATGCTGTAAGAGCAAAAGTTTCCTATAGTTAGTACTTGTTGGGAATAGCAAAGCAGTGTTCTTTGAAAATGTTGGTACTGGATCTCTACACATGGGCCTATGTTATCATATAATACCAATGTAAAACCAAGATATCAACTTTGTGCTGCCAACTCCCTGATAAATTCCCAAAGTTCTAAGTGTTGAGCTTATGTCATGAAACTGTATGGGAACACATTGACTCCACTGTCCCTGCTTGCTTACAAACTGCAATGTACTGACTCTATTACATTCATCCATGCGAACATTGGAACAACAAGGTCAAGTGCGTATCCACCTTTCCTTGTGCATTGCAGAATGTTTGCTGTAAGTGGTAGAAGTTTCCTGTAGTGAGTGCTTGTTGGGAATAATACAGTTAGTGTTCGTCGAATACATTGGTACAGGAGCTCTATACATGGGCCTATGTAATCATGTAATACCACTGGAAAACCATGTTATCACCTTTGTGCCCCAAACTCCCTAATACATTCCCAAAGTTCCAACTGTTGAGTTGAGCTTATCTCATGATACTGCATATGGGAACACATTTCCTATGGTTTCCCTGCTTGCTGACACAGTGCAGTGTACTGATTCCAAAACATTCACCCAAGAGCACTGGAATGAGATGAGCGATTGCGTATCCTTGCTCCCCTGACCATTGCAGAATGTTTGACATAAGTGCACAAGTTTATTATAGTTACTACTTGTTTGGAATAGCAAAGCACTGTTTTTTGAAAATGTTGGTACTGCAGCTATATACATGGGCCTATGTAATCATGTAATACCAGTGTAAAGCCAAGATAACAACTTTGTGCCCCAAACTCCCTGATATATCCCCAAAGTTCTCAGTGTTCTGCTGAGCTTATCTCATGAAACTGTATATGGGAACACATTGCCTACACTGTCACTGCTTGCTTAAAGCATGCAATGCACTGATTTCACTACATGCACCTAAGCGAATTGGTCCGAGATTATTGAGTGTATATCCTCCCTTTCCAGAGCATCATAGAATGTTTACTTTAAGTGGTAAAAGTTTCCTATACTGAGTGGTTGTTGGAAGTAGCAAACCTAGTGTTCCTACAATATGTTGGTATAGCAGCTGTACTAATGGGCCTATATAATCATGTAATACCAGTGGAAAACCAAGAAAACAACTTTGTGACCTAATCTCCCTGATACATTCCCAGATTTATAACTGTTGTGTTGAGCTTATCTCATGAAACTGTGTATGGGAACACATTGCCTACGCTGTCCCTGCTTCCTTACATCCTGCAATGCACTGACTCCATTACATTCAAAGATGCAAGCATTGCAATGAGATGAGTTAGTGAATATCCACCCTTCCAAGAGCATGGCAGAATGTCTGCTGTGATAAAAGTTTCCTATACTGAGTGCCTGTTGGGAATAGCAAACCAAGTGTTCCTTGAATATGTTGGTAGAGCAGCTGTATATTTAGGGTTGTTTCATCATGCAACACCAGTGGAATACCAAGAAAACAACTTTGTATCCAAAACTCCCTGATACATTCAAAAGTAATAACTGTTGTGTTTAGCTTATCTCATGAAAGTGTGTATGGGAACGCATTGCTTACGCTGTCCCTGCTTGCTTACACACTGCAATACACTGATTCCATTAATTTCACCAATGCACGCATTGGACTGAGATGAGCGAGTGTGTATCCACCCTTCCCTGAGCATCGCAGAATGTGTGCTGTAAGTGGTAACAGTTTCCTACAGTGTGTGCTTTTAGGAATAGCAATCCAGTGTTCCTCAAATATGTTGGTACAGCAGCTTTATACTTGGTCCTATATAATCTTGTAATACCAATGTAAAACCAAGAAATCAACTTTGTGCCCAAACTCCCTGATACGTTCTCAAAGTTCTAAGTGCAGTGTTGAGCTTATCTCATGAAAATGTGTATGGGAACACATTGCCTTCGCTGTCCCTGCCAGCTTACACACTGCAATGTACTGACTCCCTTATATTCACCCATGCACGCATTGGAAAGACATGAACGAGTGCATATCCACCCTTTCCTGACCATTGCAGAATGTTTGCTGTAAGTGATAAAAGTTTCCTCTACTGAGTGCTTGTTGGGAATAGCAAACCTAGTGTTCCTCGAATACACTGGTACTGCAGATCTATACATGTGCCTATGTAATCATGTAATACCAGTGTAAAATGAAGAGATCAACTTTGTACCCCAACTCCCTGATAGATTCCTAAAGTTCTAAGTGTTGTGATTAGCTTATCTCATGAAACTGTGTAAGGGAACACATTGCCTACACTTTCCCTGGTTGCTTACACTCTGCCAGGCATTGATTTCTTTACATTCACCTAAGCGGATTGGTCCAAGATGAGCAAGCGCATATCCACCCTTCCCTGAGGATTGCAGAAAGTTTGCTGTTAGTAGTAAAAGTTTCCTAAAGAGCATGTCTGTTGGGAATAGCAAACAAGTGTTTCTCGAATATGTTGGTACAGAAGCTCGATAGATGGGCTATGTAATCATGCAATACCAGTGGAAAAACAATATATCAACTTTATGCCCCAAACTCCCTGATACATTCCCAAAGTTCTATCTGTTGTGTGGAGCTTATCTGATGAGATTGTATATGGGAACACACTGCCTACACTGTTCCTGCTTGCTTACACATTGCAATGCACTGACTCCATCACATTCACTGATACGCTCATTGCAACGGGATGAGCGAGTGTGTATTCACCCTTCCATAGCATGGCAGAATGTTTACTCTAAGTAGTAAAAGTTTCCTATAGTGAGTGCTTGTTGGGAATAGCAAAGTGAGTGTTCCTCGAATATGTTGGTAGAGCAGCTCTATAAATGGGGTTGTGTTCTCATGCAATACCAGTGGAAAACGAAGAAAACAACTTTGTGTCCCAAATTCCCTGATACGTTCCCAACGTTCTAACTGCTGTGTTGAGCTTATCTCATGAAATGTGTATGGGACCACATTCCTTACACTGTCCTTGCTTCCTTACACACTGCAATGCACTGATTCCATTACTTTCAGCAATGCGTGCTTTGGATGGAGATGAACGAGTGTGTATCCACCCTTCCCTGAGCATCGCAGAATGTTTGATATAAGTGGTAAAAGTTTCCTACAGTGCATGCTTGTTGGGAGTAGCAAACCAGTGTTCCTTGAACATGTTGGTCCTGTAGTTCTATACATGGGCCTATGTAATTGTGTACTACCAGTGGAAAACCAAGATATCAATTTTATGCTCCAAACTCCCTGACACATTCCCAAAGTTCTGTTGTGTGGAGCTTATCTCATGAGACTGTGTATGGGAACACATTGCCTCCGTTGTCCCTACTTGCTAAGACACTGTAATGCACTGTCTCCATTACATTCACCCATGTGCGCATTGCAATGAAATGAGCTAGTGCATATCCCCTCTTCCCTGAGAATCGCAGAATGTTTGTTGTAAGTGGTAAAAGTTCCCTATACTGAGTGTATGTCAGGAATAGCAAACCTAGGGTTCCTCAAATATATTGGTACAGCAGCTCTATACATGGGCCTAGAGTCATATAATACCAGGGGAAACCAAGAAAACAGCTTTGTGCCCCAAACTTCCTAATACATTCCCAAAATTCTAACTACTGTGTTGAGCTTATCTCATGAAACAGTGTATGGAAACACATTGCCTATGCTGTCTCTGCCTGTTTGCACACTGCAATGCACTGATTCCATTACGTTCAGCAATGCGTGCTTTGGATGGAGACGAGTGAGTGTGTATCTACCCTTCCCTGAGCATCACAGAATGTTTGATATAAGTGGTAAAAGTTTCCTACAGTGTGCTTGCTGGGATTAGCAAACCAGTGTTCCTCAAAAATGTTCCTCCTGCAGCTCTATATGTGGGCCTATGTAATCAGGTACTACCAGTGGAAAACCAAGATATCAACTTTATGCTCCAAACTCCCTGATACATTCCCAAAGTTCTAACTGTTGTGTGGAGCTTATCTCATGAGACTGTGTATGGGAACACATTGCCTATGCTGTCCCTACTTGCTGACACACTGTAATGCACTGTCTCCATTACATTCATCTATGTGAGCATTGCAGTGAAATGAGCTGCAGCATATCCCCTCTTCCCTGAGCATCGCAGAATGTTTGCTGTAAGTGGTAAAAGTTTTCTATACTGAGTTCATGTTGGGAGTAGCACACCTAGGGATCCTCGAATATGTTTGTACAGTAGCTCTATACATGGACCTATAGCCATGTAATACCTGTGGAAAACCAAGAAAACAACTTTGTGCCCCAACCTCCATCAAACATTCCCAAAATTCTGTCTGTTGGGCTGAGCTTATCTCATGAAACTGTGTATGGGAAAAAATTGCCTACACTGTCCCTTCTTCCTGACACACTGCAATACACTGAATTCAGTACATTCACCAATGTGCACACTGGACTAAGACAAGTGAGTGTGTATGCACGTTTTCCTGAGCATCGCAAAATGTTTGCTGTAAGTGGTAAAAGTTTCCTATACTGAGTAATTTTGGGGAATAGCAAACTGAGTGTTCCTCGATTATGCTGGTACAGGAGCTCCATACATGGGCCTATGTAATCATGTAATACCAATGGAAAACCAAGAAATCAACTTCTTGCCCCAAGTCCCTCATATCTTCACAAAATTCTAACTGTTGAGCTGAGCTCCTCTCATGATACTGTGTATGGGAACTTACTGCCTACACTGTCCCTCCTTGTTAACACACTGCAATGCACTTTATCCATTAAATTCACCCGTTGTTCTGAATGGTTCTAAGTGATGTGTTCATTTCTCCCATGAAACTGGGTGTGGGAATACATTGCCCACGATGTCCCTGCTTGCTTACACACTGCAATGTACTCATTCCATTATATTCACCCATATGCACATTGTACAGGAAAGGAAGTGCATACCCACCCTTCCCAGAGCATCGCAGGATGTTTACCATGGGTGGTAAGAGTTTCCTACAATGATTGATTCTTGGGAATAGTGAAACCAGTGTGGCTCGAATATGTTGGTAGAAGAGCTCAATACTTGGTTCTATGTAACATGTGATTCCGGTATAACAGTAAGAAATCAACTTGCTGACCCAAACTCCCTGAAACTTTTCCAAAGTTCTAAGTGTTGTGTTGAGCTTCCCTAGTAAAACTGTGTATGGGCTTGCATTAGCTATGCTGTCCCTGCTTTCTTTCACACAGCAGTGTACACATTCCATTACATTCACACATAGGCACATAGGCCCAGAAGAGGGAGTGCGTTTCCACCCATGCCCGAGCATGTAAGAATGTTTGCTGTAGGTGGTATAGCTTTCCTACAGTGAGTGCTTCCTGGGAATAGTAAACCTAGTGTTCCTCTAATACACTGCTACACTAGCTCTATACATGCTCCATTGTAATGCTGTAAAATGTGTGCAGAACAAAGAGAACATCTTTCTGCACCAAAGTCCCTGAAACATTCCCACAGTTCTAAGTGTTCCCTTGAGTGTCCCTCACAAAACTGTGTGTGGGAATACATTGCCCATGCTGTCCCTGCTTGCTTACACACTGCAACGTACTCATTCTATTCCATTCACCCATTCGCACATTGGGCGCAGATGAGCAAGTGCATACCCATCCTTCCCAGAGCTTCTCAGGAAGTTTGCAGTGAGTGGTAAAAGTTTCCTACAGTGAGTGCTTCTTCGGAATAGCACAACCAGTGTGGCTCAAATATGTATGTACAACAGCTCTATACATGGTCCTATGTAACCATGCAATATCCATGTAACAGAAAGAAAACAACATTCTGCCCCAAACTCCCTGATACTTTCCCAAAACTTTAAGTGATGTGTTGAGCTTCCCTAGTGAAACTGTGTTTGGGCTTACATTGGCTATACTGTCCCTGCTTGCTTTCACACAGCAATGTACCCTTTTGATTACATTCACAAATAGGCACATAGGTCCAGAAGAGGGAGAGCGTTTCCACCCTTCACTGAGCATTGCAGAATGTTTGCTGTAAGTGGTATAGCTTTCCTACAGTGAGTACTTCCTGGGAATAGTAAACCTAGCGTTCCTCTAATGCACTGGTACACCAGCTCTTTAAATGCACCATTGTAATGCCGTAAAACCTGTGTAGAATGTAGAGAATAATTTTCTGTGCTGAAGTCCCTGAAACACTCCTGAAGTTCTAAGTGCTGTGTTGAGTTTCTCTCATGAAACTGTGTGTGGGAATACATTTCCCATGCTGTCCCTCCTTGCTTACACACTGCAATGTATGCATTCCATTACATTCACACATACGCACATTAGACGCATCCGAGCAAGTGCGTACCCACCCTTTCCAGAGTATTGCAGGATGTTTGTTGTGAGTGGTGAAACTTTCCTACAGTGAGTGCTTCTTGGTAATAGCAAAACAAGTGTGACTCGAATATGTTGGAAGAAGAGCTCTATACAAGGTCTTATGTAACCATGCAAAATCAGAGAATCAGCAAGAAACCAAGTTGCTACCTGAAAATTCCCAATTCTTTCCCAGGTTCTAAGTGTTGGGCTGAGATTCCCTAGTGACACTGTGCATGGGAGTACAATGGCTATGCTGTCCCTCCTTGCTTTCACACAGCAATATACCAATTCCATTCTATTCACAGAGAGGCACATAAGCCCAGAAGAGGGAGTCCATTTCCACCCTTCCCTGAACATCACAGAATGTTTGCAGTAAGTGGCATAGGTTTCCTTAAATGAGTTCTTCCTGGGAATAGGAAACCTAGTATTCCTGTAATACACTGGTACACCGGCTCTATACGTGGTCCCTTGTAATGCTGTGAAATCCAGGTAGAACGAAGAGAACAACTTTCTGCCCCGAAGTCCCTGAAACATTTCCAGTTTCTAAGTGCTGTGCTGAGCTACCCTAGTGAAACTGTGTATGGGACTACATTGGCTAGGCTGTGCCTGCTTGCTATCACACAGTAATGTACCCATTTCATTACATTCACATATAGGCCCCGATGGCCAGAGGAGAGTGTGTGTTTCCACCCTGCCCTGAGCATCCAGAATGTCTGCTGCAAGAGGTATGGGTTTCCTACAGTGAGTGCTTCCTGGGAATAGTAAACCTAGTGTTCCTCTAATACACTGGTACACCAGCTCTATATATGCTCCATTGTAAGGCTGTAAATACTGGGTGCAAAGAAGAGAACAACTTTCTGCCCAGAAGTTTGTGAACAATCCCAAAGTTCTAAGTTCTGCATTGAGCTTCCCTAGTGAAACTGTGTATGGGAGTACGTTGGCTATGCTCTGCCTGTTTGCTATTACACAACAATGTACCCATTCCAGTACGTTCACACATAGGTGATTAAGACCAGAGGAGGGAGTGCATTTCCACACTTCCTTGAGCATCACAGAAAGTTTGCTTTAAGTGGTATGGTTTTCCTATGGTGAGTGCTTCCTGGGAATAATAAACTTAGTGTTTCTCTAATACACTGGTATTCCAGCTCTATACATGCTCCATTGTAATGCTGTAAAACCTGTGTGGAACGAAGAGAACCACTTTTGGCACCGAAGTCCCTGAAACATTCCCAAAGTTCTATGTGCTATTTTGAGCTTATTTCATGAAACTGTGAGGGAATACATTACCCACGCTTTCCCAGCTTGCTTACAAACTGCAGTGTACTCATTCCATTACTTTCACCCATGCGTGCATTAGGGGGGAAAGACAGAGTGTGTATTCACTCATCACTGAGCATCACAGGAGGATTTCTCTGAGTGGTAAAAGTTTCCAACAGTGAGTGCCTCTGGGGAATAGCAAAACGAGTGTTGCTCGAATATGTTGGTACAACAGCTCTATACAGGCTCCTATGTAATCATGCCATACCAGAGTAACAGCAAGAAAACAACCTTCTGCTCCAAACTCACTGATCCCTTCCCAAAGATCTAACTGTTTTGTTGAGCTTCCCTAGTGAAACTGTATATGGGAGTACATTGGCTATGCTGTCCCTGCTGGCTTTCACAAAGAAATATATCCATTCCATTCCTTTCACATAGGCGCATATGAGCAGAAGATGGAGTCAGTTTCCACCCTTTCCTGAGCATCGCAGAATGTTTGTTGCAAGGGGTATAGGTTTCCCACAGTGAATCCTTCTTGGGAATAGTAAACCTAGTATTCCTGTAATACACTGGCACACCAGCTCTATACATGGTCCCTTGTAATCCTGTAAAACCCGGGTGGAACAAAGAGATCAAATTTCTGCCCCCAAATCCCTGAAACATTCCCAAAGTTCTAAGGGCTGTGTTGAGTTTCCCTATTGAAACTGTGTGTGGTAGTACATTGGCTATCCTGTGCCTGCTTGCTATCACACAGCAATGTTCCCATTCCATTACATTCACATATAGGCGCATATGACCAGGGGAGAGTGCATGTTTCCACGCTGCTCTGAGCATTGCAGAATGTTTGCTGTAAGAGGCATAGGTTTCCTACAGTGAGTGTTTCCTGGGTATAGTAAACCTAGTATTCCTGTAATACACTGGTACACCAGCTCTATACATGGTCCCTTGCAATGCTGTGAACCCTGGGAGGAACGAAGATAACAACTTTCTGCTCTGAAGTCCCTGAAACATTCCCAAAGTTCTAAGGGCTGTGTTGAGCTTCCCTAGTGAAACTTTGTATGGGCCTACATTGGGTATGCTGTGCCTGCTTGCTATCACACAGCAATGAACCCAGTCCGTTACATTCACACATGGGTACACATGACCAGACGAATATGTGTGCTTCCACCCTGCCCTGAGCATTGCAGAATGTTTGCTGTAAGTGCTATAGGTTTCCTACAGTGAGTGCTTCCTGGGAATAGTAAACGTAGTGTTCCTCTAATACAAGTTGCACCAGCTCTACACATGCTGCATTGTAACACTGTAAAACCTGTGTGGAACTAAGAGAACAACTTTGTTCTCCAAAATCCCTGAAACATTCCCAAAGTTCTAAGAGCTGTGTTGAGTTTAACTCATGAAACTGTGTTTGGGAATACATTGCCCATGGTCTCACAGCCTGCTTGCACACTGCAATGTATTTGTTGCATTACATTCACCCATGCACGTGTTGTACCGGGAAGAGTGAGTGTGTATCCTAGCTTCCCTGAGCATCACAGGATGATTTCACTGACTGGCAAATTTTGCTACAGTGAGTGCTTCTAGGGAAAAGCAAAACAAGTGTTGCTGGAATATGTTGGTACAACAGCTCTATACGTGTTCATATGCAATCATGCCATACCAGTGTAACAGCAAGAAAACAATCTTTTGCTCCAAACTACCTAATACATTCCCAAATTTCTAAGTGTTGTGTGCAGTTTCCCTAGTGAAGCTTTGAATGCTAGTACACTGGCTATGCTGTCCCTGCTTGCATTCACACAGCAATTTACCCATTCCATTCCTTTCACAAAGATACATATGAGCAGAAGAGGAAGTGCATTTCCACACATCCCTGAGCATCACAGAAGGTTTGCTGTATGTGGTATAGGTTTCCTACAGTGAGTGATTCCTGGGAATAGTCAACTTAGTATTCGTGTAATACACTGTACACCAGCTCTATACATGCTTGCTTTCAATGCTGTAAAACCCAGGTGGAAAGAAGAGAATAACTTTCTGCCTCCTGGTCCCTGAAAGAATCCCAACCTGCAAAATGCTGTGTTGAGCTTCCCTAGTGAAACTGTGTATGGAAGTACACTGGCGATGCTGTGCCTGCTTGCTATCACCCCACAATGTATCTATTCCATTACATTCACATGTAGGCCCATATGACCAGAGAAGGGAGTGTGTTTCCACCCTACCCTGAGCATCGCGGAATGTTTGCTGTAACTGGTATGGGTTTCCTGCAGTGAGTGCTTCCTGGGAATAGTAAACCTACTGTTCCTCTAATACAAGGTGTACCAGCTGTATACATGCTCCATTGTAATGCTGAAAAACCTGGGTGGAACGAAGAGAACAACTTTCTGACCCGAAGTCCCTGAAACATTCCAAAAGTTCTAAGTGCTTTGTTCAGCTTCCCTAGTGAAACTGTGGATGGGATACAATGGGTATGCTGTGCCTGCTTGCTGTCACATAGCAATGTACCCATTCCATTACATTCACAAATGGGCCCATATGACCAGAGGAGTGTGTGTGTTTCCACCCTGCCCTGAGCATTGCAGAGTGTTTGCTTTAAGTGGTATGGGTTTCCTACAGTGAGTGTTTCCTGGGAATGGTAAACCTTGTGTTCTTCTGATACACTTGTACAAGGGCTCTATACTTGCTCTATTGTAATTCTTTAAAACCTGTGTGGAACAAAGTGAACAACTTTTTGCACCAAAATTCATAAAACACTCCCAAGGTTCTAAGTGCTGTATTGAGTGTATCTCATGAAACTTTGTGTGGGAATATTTTTCCCATACTATCCCAGCTTAGTTGCACCCTGCAGTATACTCATTCCATTACATTCACCAATGCACACATTGGACCGGGAGGAGCAAATGTGTATCCACCCTTCCCTGAGCATCACAGAATGATTTCTCTGAGTGGTAAAAGATTCTTACAGTGAGTGCTTCTGGGGAATAACAAAACGAGTGTTGCTCAAACATGGTGATACAACACCTCTATTCATAGTCCTATATAATCATGAAATACCAGCGTAACACCAAAAAAACAACTTTATGCCTGAAGCTGCCTGATAAATTTCCGAAGTTCTAAGTGTTGTGTTGAGCTCCCCTCGTGAAACTGTGTATGGGAGTACATTGGCTATGCTGTCCCTCTTGCTTTCACACAGCAATGTACCCATGCCAATTCTTTCACATAGGCACATATGAGCAGAAGAGGGAGTGTGTTTCCAAAATTCCCTGAGCATCGCAGAATGTTTGTTGTAAGTGGAACAGGTTTCCCTCACTGAGTGTTTCCTGGGAATAGTGAACCTAGTATTCATGTAATACACTGGTACACCAGCTGTATACATGGTTCGTTGTAATGCCGTAAAACCCGAGTTGAACAAAGAAAACAACTTTCTGCCCCAAAGTCCCTGAAACATTCCCAAAGTTCTAAGTGCTGTGCTGAGGTTCCCTTGTGAGACTGTGCATGGGAGTACACTGGCTGTTCTGTGCCTGCTTCCTATCACACAAAAATGCACCCATTCCATTACATTCACACAGAGGCCCATATGACAAGAGGAGGGAGTATGTTTCCACACGCCCCTGACCATCATAGATTGTTTGCTATAATTGGTATGGGTTTCCTACAGTGAGTGCTTCCTGGAAATAGTAAACCTCGTGTTCCTCTAATACAAGGTGCAGCAGCTTCATAGATGTTCTATTGTAATGCTGTAAAACCCGTGTGGAACGAAGAGAACAACTTCCTGCACTGAAGTCCCTGAAACATTCCCAAAGTTCTAAGTGCTGTGTTGAGTTTCTCTCATGAAGGTGTGTGTGTAAATACATTGCCCAAGCTTTCCCAGCTTGCTTGCACACTGCAGTGTACTCCTTCCATTACATTCACCCATTTCTGCATTCAACAGGATGAGTGAGTATGTATCCACCCTTCCCTGAGCATCAGAGGATGACTTCTCTGAGTGGTAAAAGTTTCCTATGGTGAATACTTCCGGGAAATAGCAAAACGAGTGTTGCTCTAATATGTCAGTACAAAAGCTCTACTCATGCTCCTATGTAATCATGCCATACCAGTGTAAAAATATGAAAACAACTCTCTGCCTCAAAATCCCTGATACCTTCACAAATTTCTAAGTGTTGTGTTGAGCTTCCCTAGTGAAACTGTGTAAGTGAGTACATTGGCTATGCTGTGCCTGCTTGCTATCACACAGCAATGAACCCATTTCATTACATTCACAAATTGGCCCATACTACCAGAGGAGTGTGTGTGTTTCCACCCTGCCCTGAGCATTGCAGAATGTTTTCTGTAAGTGGTATGGGTTTCTTACAGTGAGTGCTTCTTTAAAATAGTAAATCTAGTGTTCCCCTAATACACTGGTACACCAGCTGTATATGTGCTCTATTGTAATGCTGTAAAACCTGTGTGGAACAAAGAGAACAACTTTCTGTACCAAAATCCGTAAAACATTCCCAATGTTGTAAGTGCTGTGTTGAGTTTATCTCCTGAAACTCTGTGTGGGAATACATTTCCCACACTGTCTCAGCTTACTTGCACACTGCAATATACTCATTCCATTACATTCATCCATGTGCACTTTGGACCAGGACGAGTGAGTGTGTATCCTCCTTGCCCTGATCATCACAGGATGATTTCTCTGAGTGGTGAAAAATTCCTACAGTGAGTGCTTCTGGGCAATAGCAAAATGCATGTTGCTCGTACTGGTTGGTACAACAGCTCTATTTATGGCCCTTATATTATCATGAAATACCAGTGTAACACCAAGAAAACAACTTTATGCCCCAAACACCCTGATACCTTCCCAACATTATAAGTGTTGTATTGAGCTTCCCTAGTGAGACTGTGTATAGGAGTACATTGGTTATGGTGTCCCTGCTTGTTTTCACCCAGCAGTGTACCCATTCCATTCCTTTCACATAGGCACACATGAGCAGAAGAAAGAGTGTGTGTTGACCCTTCACTGGCCATTGCAGAATGTTTGCTGTAAGTGGTTTAGGGATCCTACAGTGAGTGCTTCCTGGGAATATTAAACCTAGTATTCCTGTAATGCACTGGTATACCAGCTCTATACATGGTCCCTTGTATTGCTGTAAAACACAGATGGAATGAAGAGAACAACATTCTGCCCCAAAGTCCCTAAAATGTTCCCAAAGTTCTAAGTGATGTGTTGAGCTTCCTTAGTGAGACTGTGTATCGGAGTACTTTGGCTATGCTGGGCCTGCTTCCTATCACCCAGCAATGTACCCATTCCATTACATTCACACAGAGGCCCATATTACAAGAGGAGGGAGTGTTTCTACATGCCCCTGAGCATCCCAGAGTGTTTACACTAAGTGATATGGGTTTCCTACAGTGACTGCTTGCTGGTAATAGCAAACCTAGTGTTCCTGTACTACGAGGTGTGCCAGCTCCAGAGATGCTCCATTGTAATGCTGTAAAACCTGTGTGGAACAAAGAGAACAACTTTCTGCACCGAAGTCCCTGACATATTCCCAAATTTCTAAGTGGCATGTTGAGTTTATCTTGTGAATCCGTGTGTGTGAATACATGGTCCACGATCTCCCAGCTTGCTTGCACACTGCAGTGTACTCCCTCCATTACAGTCACCCATGCACACAAGGACCGGGAGGAGAGACTGTCTATCCACCCTTTCCTGAGCTTGGCAGAATAATTGCTCTGAGTGGTAAAAATGTCCTACAGTGAGTGCTTCTGGGAAATAGCAAAACGAGTGTTGCTCCATTATGTTAGTACACAGCACTATACATGGTCCTATGTAATCATGCCACACCAGTGTAACAGCAAGAAAACAACTTTCTGCCCCAAACTATGTAATACATTCCCGAAGTTCTAAGTGTTGTGTTGAGCTTCCCTGGTGAAACTGTGTATGGGAGTACGTTAGCTATGCTGTGCATTCTTGATATCACACAGCAATGTACCCATTCCATTATATTCACATATGTGCAGATATGACCACAAGAGAGTATGTGCTTATTCCCTGCCACAGCATCTCAGAATGTTTGCTATAAGTGATATGGGTGCCCTACAGTGAGTGCTTCCTGGAAATAGTAAACCTAGTCTTCCCCTATTACACTGATACAACAGCTCTATACATGCTCCCTTGTCATGGTGTAAAACCAGAGTGGAATGAAGAGAACAACTTTCTTACCCAAAGTCCCTGAAATATTCCCAAAGTTCTAATTTCTGTGTTTATCAATCCCTCGTGAAACTGTGTATGGGAGTACAATGACTGTGCTGTGCCTGCTTGCAATCACACAGCAATGTACCCATTCCATTACATTCACACATAGGCCCATATGACCAGAGCAGAGCATGTGTTTCCTCCCTGCCCTGAGAATAACAGAATGTTTTGCTGTAAGTGGTATGGGTTTCCTACAGTGAGTGCTTCCTGGGAATAGTAAACTTAGTGTTCATCTAATACACTGGAACACCAGCTGTAAATGTGTTCCCTTGAAATGCTATAAAACCTGTGTTTAATGAAGAGAAAAACTTTCTGCCCTGAAGACCCTGAAACATTCCCAAACTTCTAAGTTGTGTGTTGAGTTGATCTCATGAACCCGTGTGTGGGGATGTATTGCCCATGGACTCCAGGCTTTTTTGCACAAGGCAATGTACTCATTCCATTACATTCAATCAAGCTTGCATTGGATGGGGAAGAGAGAGTGTGTGTCCACCCTTCCCTGAGCATAGCAGGATGATTGCTCTGAGTGGTAAAAGTTTCCTACAGTGAGTGATTCAGGGGAATAGCAAAATGAGTGTTGCTCAATTATGTTGGTGCTACAAGTCTATTCATTTTCCTATGGAATCATACAACACCAGTGTAACAACAAGAAAACAATTTTCTGCCCCAAACTCGCTGATACCTTCCCAAAGTTCTAAGAATTTGTTGAGCTTCCCTAGTGAAACTGTGTATGGGCATACATTGGCAATCCTGTCCCTGATTGCTTTCACACAGCAATGTACAAACTCCACTCCTTTCACTTAGGCACATATGAGCAGAAGAGTTAGTGTGTTTCCACCCTTCCCTGAGCACCACAGAATGTTTGCTGTATGTGGTATGGGTTTCCTACATTGACTGCTTCCTGGGAATAGTAAACCGGGTATTCCTATAGCACACTGGAGAATCAGCTCTATACATGTTTCCTTGTAATGTTGTAAAACTCGGGTGGAATGAAGAGAAAAACTTTTGGCTCCGAAGTCCCTGAAACATTCTGAAAGTTCTAAGAGCTGTGTTGAGCTTCCCCACTGAAACTGTGTATGGGAGTGCACTGGCTATGCCGTGCCTGCTTGCTATCACAAAGCAATGTTCCCATTCCATTACATTCACACGTGGGCCAATATGACCAGAGGAGGGGCTCTGTTTCCACAATGCCCTGAGCATTGCAGAATGTTTGCTACAAGTGGTATGGGTTTCCTACAGTGAGTGCTTCCTGGGAAGAGCAAAACCTAGTGTTCCTCTAATACACTGGTAAACCAACTCTATAAGGCTCCCTTTTAATGCTGTAAAACCTGGGTGGAATGAAGAGCACAACTTTCTGTCCTGAAGCCTATGATACATTTCCATGGTTCTAAGTGATGTGTTGAGCTTCTGTAGTGAAACTGTGTATGGTAGTACATGGGCTATGCTGTTCTTGCTTGCTATCACACAGCAATGTACCTATTTCAGTACATTCTCCCATGGGTCCGTATGATCTTAGTAGGGTGTGTGTTTCCACCCTGCCCTGAGCATTGCAGAGTATTTGCTGTAAGTGGTATGGGTTTCCTACAGTGAGTGTTTCCTGGGAATAGTAAATTAAGTGTTCCTCTAATATACTGTTACACCAGCTCTATACATTCTCCCTTCTAATTCTGTGAAACCCAAGAGGAACGAAGAGAACAACTTTCTAACCCAAACTTCCTCAAACATCCCCACAGTTGTAAGTGCTGTGCTGAGCTTCCCTATTGAAACTGTGTATGGGACTACATTGTCTGTCTGTTTCTGCTTGTAATCACACAGCAGTGTACCCATTCCTTTCCTTTCACACAGGGGCATATTAACAAAAGAATGCACGCTTCTCCACCCTTCCCTCACCTTCCCAGAATGTTTGCTGCAATTGGTATAGGTTTCCTACAATGTGTGCTTCCTGGAAATAAAACCTAGTGTTCGTGTAAAACACTGGTACATCAGCTCTATAAATGCTCCCTTGTAATGCTGTAAAACCCAGGTGGAAAGAAGAAAAATTTTCTGCCACGATGTCCCTGAAACATTCCCAAAGTCTGAAGTGCTGTGCTGAGCTTCCCTAGTGAAACTGTGTGTATGGGAGTACATTGGCTATGATGTGCCTGCTTGCTTTAACACAGCAATTTACCCATTCCATTATATTCACACATAGGCGCATATGACCAGAGGAGAGTGTGTATTTTCACAGTGCCCGAGCATAGCAGAATATTTCCTGCAAGTGTTATGGGTTTCCTTCAGTGAGTGCTTCCTGGGAATAGTAAACCTAGTGTTCCTCTAATATACTGGTACACCAGCTCTATACATGCTCCCATATAATACTGTAAAACCCAAGCAGAAAGAGAATAACTTCCTGCCCCGAAGTCTCTGAAACTTTCCCAAAGTTCTAAATGCTGTGCTGAGCTTCCATAATGAAACTGTGTAGGGGAGTACATTGCCTATGTCTGCTTGCTATCACACGACAATGACCCCATTCCATTACATTCACATGTAGACCCATACGACCAGAGGAAAGTGTGTGTATTCACACTGCTCCAGCATTGTAGAATGTTTGCTCTAAGTGGTATTGGTTGAATACAGTGAGTGATTCCTGGGAATAGTAAAATTAGTGATCTTCTGATACACTGGTACATCAGCTATATACATGCTTCCTTGTAATGCTCTAAAACAGGGGTGGAATGAAGAGAACAATGTTCTGCTCCGAAGTCCCAGAAACATTCCCAAAGCCCTCAGTGCTGTGTTGAGCATCCCTAGTGAAACTGTACCAGGGTACAGTGATGATGCTCTACCTGCTTACTTTCACAAAGTAGTGTACCCATTCCATTCCTTCCACACAGGCACATATGAACAGATGAGGGAGTGTGTTTTCATCCTGTCCCAGCATTGCAAAATGTTTGGTGTAACTGGTATGGCTTTCCTAGAGTGAGTGTTTCCTAAGAATAGGAAACCTAGTGTTCCTGTAATACACTGGTACAGCAGCTCTATACATGCTCCCTTGTAATGCTGTAAAACCCTGTTGGAACGAAGAGAACAACTTTCTGCGCTGAAGTCACTGAAACAGTCCAAAAGTTCTAAGTGTTGTGCTGAGCTTCCATAATGAAACTGTGCATGGGAGTACAATGGCTATGCTGTGCTTCCTTGGTATCACACACCAGTGTACACATTATATTACACTCACACATAGGTCCATATGACCAGAGATGGTGTGTTTCTACCCTGCCCTCAGCATCACAGAATGTGTGCTGTAAGTGGTATGCATGTCCTACAGTGAGTGCTTCCTGGGAATAGTAAACCTAGGGTTCCTCTGATACACTGCACAGCAGCCATATACATTCTCACTTTTAACGCTGTAAAACCCGGGTGGAACGAGAAGAACAACTTCTTGCCCCAAAGACCTGATATTTTCAAAATTTGTGAATGCTCTGATGAGCTTCCATAGTGAAATGCTGTATGGGATTACATTGGCTACTAGGTCCCTGCTTCCTTTCACACAGCAATGCAAACATGCCACTTTTTCACATAGGCGCATATGAAGAGAAAAGTGAGTGCATTTCCAACCTTAATTGAGCAATGCAGAATATTTCTATACATGGTATAGATTTGTTACAGTGAGTGCTTTCTGAGATGAGTAAACTTAGAATTCAAGTAGTACAGTGAACACCAGGTGAATACATAGTCCCTTGTAATGTTGTAAATGCAGGGTGGAACAAAGAGAACAACTTACTGCACCAATGGCCCTGAAACATTGCTGAAGTTCGAAGAGCTGTGTTGAGCTTCCCTAGTGAAATTGTGTATGTGAGTATATTGGCTATGCTGTGCCTGATGGCTTTCATACAACAATGTACCCATACCATTTCTTTCACATGCGCACATATGAGCACAAGAGTGAGTGCGTTTCC
>NW_004955406.1:43139247-43145420 GCF_000276665.1 Chinchilla lanigera | reverse complement strand
TATATATATATATAAAGGATGAAATTTAGCTCAGTATAAAGGCCCTGAGATAAACTCCCTTTATCATAAAATAGAAAAAGAAAGAAAATCCATTAATGTAATTCACATACTAACCCATTAAAAGAGAAGCTATAGCATTTCAATAGACATAAATAATGCATTTGAAAAATCAGCTTAAATTTATTGTTAAAGAATAATATTTTAGTAAAATAGCAGTAGAAGGGAATTTCCTAAGCAAGGAAAAAGCACATATGAAAAGTAAGCAAATATGTAAACATTAGAAACATTGGAAGTTTACCCCACAAAATCTAGAAAGAGGCAAGGACATGTGGAATTATTACATACTTCATCCCTGGGTGTTCTTGCCAGTACATTAACTTGAGAAAAACAAAGCAGAGGCAGAAAGATTGGAAGGAAAACAATATCACCATTTGTTTGTTTGTTTTTCCGGTATCGGGAATTGAACTCACAACCTCACACTTACCAAGCAGGCACTGTGCCGCTTAGCTAAATCCCCAGCCTCAAATTATTATTATTATTATTATTTTGTTTTTTGTTTTTGTTGTTTTGGTACCAGGAATCGAACTCATGACCTCAGGCTTGCCAGGCAAGTGCTTATGCCTCTGAGCTACATCCCCGACCCCTCATTATCACCATTTGCACTTAGTATAATCATTTACATATAAAAGAAACTACAAAGGAAACTACACATACTTAGAAATAATAGGAGAATCTGACAAGTTAGCTTAATACAAGATTAATAGAAAGTAATGAATTGTACTTACACATATCAGCAAAAAAAGTAATTAAAAAGAAGATAATATTTACAATAGTCTTAGAGGACATCAATTGCCAAGGAATAAATCTAACAAAGATAAGCTAAAACCACTCCAGGGAAAATCCTAAATCTTAAAGAAACCTTGAATAAGGGAGGTAGATAGCCAGTTTGCTGAATGGGAGATTCAGTTCTCTCCAAATTACTTTGTGGGACAATTTTGGTCAAAATCCAAAAGGCTGTTTTGGAAAGGAATCTGATAAGCATTTACCAAATTAGCATTAGGTGTGGAAGAATAAAAACTAACAATAGCTAAGGTGCTTCTAAAGAAAATGTGTCCCTCCGGTGCTAGGACTTGGTGAAAGCTACAGTAAAAATATGGCAAGGGTAGTCTGATGCATTTGTTGACCAATGGACAGAGATCCCAGACAGCCCCAACCTCATCCTTCTATGCTTCCCTGGGTTAGACAATGATACAATATGTGTTTGTTTGCTTGACCATCTGAGAAGGTTCAGTTTTGCTGCAGAGAAAGGGAACAGGATGGGTAGGACTCGGATTTATTAGCTATCATGATGTTTGATTTTGATTGTCAGTTTGACTGGCTTGAGAGACATCAGCGTGATAGTAAAGCACAGCTCTGGGTGTGTTGGGTGGGTCATGGGGGTGTGACCCTGGGGACCGTCTGGTCCCTGACCCCTTGCTCTCTGCCTCTTCTGCTCTGCTTCCTGGCTGCCATGAGTGAACAGCTTTTCTCCACTAGACCTTTCCACCACGACGCTTCTCCCTCGGAGCCTGCAGACCACGGACTGAAACCAGGAGCCTAAGCAAAGCTTTTCTCATTTATATAACATTGGTCACACACTCGGTCCCAGCAATGAAAGCTAACACAACTATAGATAATATGTAAGCAAGTAACTTGTGAGACAGGCAGAACTCAGGAGACATGCTAAAAATAGTAAGCTAGAATCCCATAAGACATGTAAAAGTAGGATAAATGGGATGTGTTACACAAGGGTGAAATACACTAGAGTGTCACAGGTAAAAGGGGGCTAGAAAAGGAAGCTATAAATTACGAGGTAGAGACTCTACCACAATGATGTGACAGCCACATCGTTACGTATTAGTGACAATATTTCGGCTCTTATGTCCTCTGCCCCAAAAGTGCTGACAGAAGGGGTGGCTGTCCAGGACACTGAGGAGCAGTGTTAGCAGACCCAAGGCCAGGCCTCCGCCCTTGTACCTCCCAATAAAGCGAATACAGATGGATTCCAAGCATCTTCCACTTGCTGACTGCCTTCTTCCGTCTCTACTCTGGTCCTCAAAATATCACCCTAGAAGGAAATGCAAGACTCAGTTAAGGTGGTCCTCTCAGGCTGTTAACCAGCTCTGACTCTTGCCTCTTGGTTCTAGCTGAATGTTTTAAAGAGACCTATGAGTCAACCTTTTGTGATCTCTTCCTTTAATCTGGCCTGAGTCTTCCTGGTTGGAAGCCTGCTTCTCACGGAGGCAGCTGCTGTATCGAGGTAACTTCCCGCGGGATAGTGGGGCTGTGGATCAGCACACCATGTTTCCCAAATCCTGTCTGCTGGTTTCCAGTTTGAATCTGCCTAAAGGGGGACTGGAGGGAGACTGGCAGGCAGAAGGAGAAAAAGGATGCTCGGTAGAATGTAGGCTCGCCTTGCACTCTCCCAGAAGCCTACCACCTCCACCATGAAGGTTTCCTTCCTGCTATATTGTGACCAAACCCTGAGTGCTTTCAAAGGCCCCTCCCCGCCAGAAAGGTGGCTATGAGGGAAAAAAATCTTGGTTGCAAAATATGAAATTGGAAAGATAAAAATTAACAAATGGCTCATTCAGTGCCTACAAAAGATAAACTTAGTCAACCTACAAATTGCAATCCAACTCTTTAATAGTTCTATATACATGCAATAAGGTTTACATTACCAGGACAAAAATGAAGAACATTTTTTCAACCTCAGAATTATCCAAATCTTTTCCTTCTGTGTTTTGGGTTTTTTTCTGTTTTTTTGTTTTTTTCTTTTTTTGGTCTTTTTGAAACAGGGTCTCACTATGTAGTTCAGGCTGGCCTTGAGCTCACTTTGTAGCCCAGGCTGGTTTCAAACTCGCAATGATCCTCCTGCCTCAGCCTCCCAAGTGCTGGGATTACAGGAGTGTGCCACCACGCCCAGCCTCCTTCTGTGTTTTGAACGTCCCTCAGATTTCACATGTTGGAAACCTAATCCCCAAATATCTCCAGATCAGGAGGTGATACCTTTGCCAGATAATCAGGGCAGGAAAGCTCTGCTCTTAGAGATGAAACCGTGCATAGATCCGATGATTAATTGGTTACTGAAGGAATGGCTTTGCTACAAATGTGAGGTCTCTCAGGCTGGCTTGCTCTATCTAGCCATATGATACTCGCTTCTATGTGATTATTATAGACAGCTAAGTTAGATGGAAATTAATATACAGTCAGAGTGGGACTGGGCTCTCAAGGAAGTCAACACAAAAAATAGAGACATGTGAGTTATAACAAGGCAAATCTAGAGAAGGGCAGGCCTCAGGACAGAAAAACAATAGCCAGCCCTGCATACCTTCTTGCCCTGGAGATAAACAGCAATTTGAGAATATACAGTAATTAGCACTGCCTGGTCCACCTGATAGGCATCTGTTCCCTACAGTGGGTGAGCAAAACACCTGGACACACACTTCTTTCCCTTTCCAAAAATTCCTTTGATCTTTCATGATGGGTGATTTGTGTCCCTCCTGGATCAGTATTAGCTGCATACAGGTTGACTGTAGTTTGACCCACATTACCTGTATTGGAGTTTTGCTGTATAAATTACCCCTGACAAAAGGCCTTGGTGGCCAATCCAGCTCTCATCTCTCAAAGGGAGAGATTTACTGTGCACTGCACCTCCCCCTTTATTTTCCCTCCCGAAGCCTGCCATCCACTTGACCCTCTTCCTTTTTCTTTCCATAGCAGGGCTTCTTAGTGTGTGTGAGAATCACAGAAAGTGCTTCTCAGAAGTACAGATTCTTGGCCTTTACCTTTGATTCCCATTCTGTGAAGACTGTGCTTTGAGAAACTCTGTTCCTCTGAATCATTGTCTCTGATCCCAAAGGTAGTTAAGAAGTTGGAGTAGGAGAGATAAGTTTCCATTTTCCTATGTTTCCATTTCCTATGGTCCAACTCTAGAAAACAAATGGCATGTGAGGTAACCAGAAAAGAAATTCTGGCATTAAAGTTGGAGCCAATTGGATCAAGTTGATTTTCGCTTCTAGCAGGGATCACATCCACCTACTTTGTCTACAACTCCACACTGGGTGCCTGAAGCAGACCCTGCTCTGGGTGCTGAGGGAGCTGCAGGAATGAAAGGCATATGGTGTTCTCCTTGTTAACTCGGACTCCCAAAGACCAAGGCCTGATTTAAAAATGCATTTTGCAGCCTTTTTGTCCCCAGCTGCAGCCCCCTTGGATCACAATGCTCACACAGGAACCATCATTTGCACTTTCAAACAAACTAATACCATACCATTGTTTTCAATCAAATTTGCATACCTAAGCTTTGCTCTTGTTCTGTGATGAAAAGCTTTGCTCTCTATTTAAAGGACCATTAGACAATCAGATCAGAAAAGGAAGATTTGGAGTTTACATACTGTAGTCTACAAGGGAACGTAAAGATGGACCTACTTTCCTAATGCCGGGATGTTTACAGAGGAATAATTCAGAAGGGATCCTGAAGCCAGTCTGACCTTCCTTTACCCCCTTTGGGACCAGATATTGACACAGGAGAAACACAGATCCTGACGTGTTAGATGTCAAATGTGCCAAGTTTGTGGTCTCACAACATGGGGAGAGGAATGAAGTTGAGAACCAAAGAAAGAAGTTAGGAGAGTTTTATTGAAAATAAAGAGAAAAGAAGAGCTCCTGGATTTCCAGGAGGGGTCCTGAATAGGGTGGCCACTGAGGCCCTTTGTCAGGGGTAATTTATACAGCAAAGTCACATCGTGGATACAACTTGGGTCAGACTACAGTCAACTTACAGGATTACAAGTATAGCTTCTTAGCTAATACTGATCTAACAGGGAAGTGAGTCATGTAGCAAGGGTACCTGGAAAGACCAAAGGCATTTTGGGGAAGAGATGGGACCTGGTCACGCACCCACCCGGGTGACTGATGCCTATCTGGACTTCCTGAACCAGGTGGTGCTAATCATAATGTAATCTCAAGTTACTGCTTATCCCTTAGGGAGGCATGTAGGCCTGGCTCTATCATCTTTATCTTGAGGCCTGGTCTTCTTCAGATGCACCTCCAGCCACAATTCTGACATCTTTATTCCTTCTGCTGACTTCCTTGACAGCCCGTCCCTCTCTGTGTATTCATTTCTATCTGACTTGGCTGTCAGCAGTCAGAGCATGGTGCCAGGATCTGCCCAGCCTGGCTCCTTTCTCCTCCAGCTCCCCTCCCCACAGCAGGGCAAGGTTGACCTTGAAGGTAGGAGTTTCTCCTAACTCCTCTCTTTGGTTTGAGGCTTCATTTCTCCATGGTGTGGGACCAGGACAAGAACTCAGCACATCTGGCATCTAACAGCTCAGTTCTCCAACACCCAGTCCTTTTTCTGAAGAGCGAGCAAGAGGAATCCCAGAAGTTTGAACCAGGGCTGGAGAGAGACTGACGGGAGAGGGCTTCCCGGGAGTTTCGGGAGTCCCTTGTCTCGGTGAACCGTAACTTTTTCCCTCAGTCGAGTTGGGCAGGTACGGTCAGGTACGGGGGTGAGAACCCTGCAAATCAATCCAGTGCTGTAGATCTTGCAGGAAGCAGGGAGGAAGAGGGAAAGAAGTCTGCAAGGGCGAACTGGGTGGCTAGAGTGGGTGTCACAGTCGTTTATGTGTCCAGCTCACAGTCTCAGTGAAACTTCAGAGAGTCGCACTGGGCAGGTGGTGAATTTTACCTGAGGATCAAACACTCCCTCCTGTAAACTCAGGCCTTCACAGTGCATTCCTTTCCCAAGATTGTTATTGTTAACTGTTTAAAATACAAGCATGAGGAAAGGCGCGCTGCGGGAACCCGAGGAGTGGTGGCCAGGTTGACACAAAGGTTAAACGAGGGTCTGTCCGGCTGGACCCCGCAGGGCCTCGGCGGGAAGCGGAGCTGGAGCCCGGGGCGCTCAGACCTCACCTCCCCCCGGCCTCGACGGCGACGCAACCCCGGGTCCCACTCCCACCTCCGCCTCGGGACCGAGCGGGGACGCTCGGCCCGCGGCAGCCAAGGCAAGGGGCTGGCCTCTAGGACCAGAGGCGGGGGAGGAGGAGGGGAGAGGGCCGGACCCCCACCCCGGCCCCTCCCGGGGGAGGGGCTGATAGACGTTGGCCGGGCGGCGCCGCAGCTCACTG
>NW_004955406.1:43103048-43138992 GCF_000276665.1 Chinchilla lanigera | reverse complement strand
CGCGGTGGACTGGAAGCCGCGCCCGCGGGGCCAGGGGCGCGCAGCGCAAGCCTGGAGCTGGAACCTGGAGCGGGGCTAGAGAAGCGGGGAAGTTTCGTGGCGGCGGTTGACTCCGAGAGCAGCGAACCAGAGGGGAGTGGGGTTCCGGGGCGGGCCCAGGCGCCCACAGCCTCTCAATACCCGGAGCCCGGAGTGGGCATTGAGGGACGCGAGGGAAGCCAGCCAGGGGCGCGGCGAGGGGTCCAACACCCGGAGGCTGGGAGGAAGGCCGTGTGAGGTGAGCAGAGGAGTCTGGATGAAGAACAGTCCTTGCGGGGAGGAGGCCTTGCAGTCAAGATTAGAAAGCTAAATTGGAATCGCCCCTGTACTTAGCACACAGCTCCTCCGGGAGGGGAGGCGGTAGTAGAACGTGGTCTGCATCCGCCTCCCTATTCTCGCTGCCACTCAGATTCCTGCACAGACCCCGACTTGTTACCTTCTGGAGTGTTCTTCCCCGGGCCCGCCAAGTTCTAAAGCTAGTGGACAGGTCAGGACACTCCCAGCTCACACACACCTACGCCTGTTTCTGAAGCCCAGTCTCACTTTGGCAAGGAAACAAAAAAGGAATAGGCACATTGTAAGCTAACATCTCTCCGCACCTGGAGGTTTGGAATTTTGTAACCTGCCCTCTCTTCAGCGTCTCACCCTCCAGGGTTCCCTTCCCTCCACTGAGCTATACTGAAGGCCACCCACGGTGGTGGACCTGTAGAGTCACCTGGACCCACTGCAGGACTCTGCTGTGGATCTTCTCTGCTAAATGTCCACAGACAGCTGGCTGTGGCTGGGGCTTGCCGAGTGAGGTTGGGGTGGACTGTGGCAGCTCAGGGTATGTCCTTTGAGATAGGACAAAGCTCTTGCTGAGGGCGTGAAGCCCTACTGTAGGTGCTAGTCTGTGCCCCCACAGCTGAGCTGAGTGGTTGGGCGGCTGAGATGCCCAGGCGTTGCGGCCCTCTCCTTTGACTGCACAGCTTGTGATGACAGGGGCTTGGGCAAGTGAGGTCCACCTTTTCCTTATTTCCTCAAGCTGGGCAGTTAGTTGCACTTTCACCTTGCCCTGCAGAGGTGGGGGTGGAAGGAGCAGTGGCTCCTGTAAAACTGAGCAGGGATACTGAGAACTTTATGGACTTGACTTTGGAGCCAAGGGTGGGACGTGGGTCCCTGGGCCCAATCTTGCCAGAAGACTTGGGCCAGTTCTAGCTTTGTGCCTTCCCAAAGAGCTCCTGAGGGTTTTCATTTAGATCTGTTTTGTTTCTTAATGCTAGGAGTTGTTTTCAGACCTGGAGTGCATTGTGGGGCAAAGGAAATAAGTGACTGTCCCTTAAAATCCAATCAGTGGGCATTGCAAAAAGTGGGCTCCGTGATTGTTGGGAAATTTAGTGCAGAAAGGGCTCTGTTTTTTGTTTGTTTTTTTATTACTACCCCAACAAAGAGCTTGCTCTGGGGAGATCTCTTTTTCTGTGCCTGTGAGATGTTGGCATGGGCTGAGACATAAAGATTGATCACTAGAGGTTTTTTTTTTTCTGTAGGGAGTGAGGTTGATTGTAGATCAGAGTCCGGGTTGGGGCTGGGGTCTAGCAGGCACCATTGGGACAAGGCCCTACGAGGAATTATCAAGTCCCTTTCATCAGGCTCAAGGTAGCTCTTCTCCGAAGACTAGTCTGTCCCCTCACCCTGACAATGTCCCCGGGCCTGCACGGTCATACTCCATTTCTTCCTTTGAGTCCTTTGTGCCTGTTGACCCCACACCCATATCCTGTCTGGGGCTACATGTAAGAGGGGAAAAATAAAAGAGAAAAGAATTTTATCAGCTATTTTCCAGAGGGTAGAGGACTCCACCCTTTGACTTTCTGCCACATGGCGACGTCGCCGAGGAGGAGTAGCCCTGGGGACCTCTGACTAATTCAGTGGTCACCAGGGCTCCCCTGGATAAGACCAACCCAGCAGGCACAACCTTTGCGAGCGCCCCAGTGTAGCAACATTTCTGTTTGGCTTTTCTTATCCCTTTGGCTCCACCTCCTGGGCCTCCTCATTCACTGGTCTTCATCTCCTTCCTTTCCAAGTCTTTGTCTCCAAAAGCTGGGGCAAGAAGTGCCAAACTGCTGCAGATAAACTCAGGAGCAGAGCCCCACAGGAACAAGTAACTGGGAGGAACAAATCCACTTCCAGGGTTCTGTCTGCCTGGTTTCCGTTCAGCTCTGAGCTGGAAGGCCTGGGCCCAGCTTGGGTCAGGGCTGGGTGTGCACCAGGACTCTCAGGGTACTCGGGCTTCCTCTCTCACTGACTTCAGTTACTCTGACTCTGACTAAATGTCCTGCAGTGTGGAGAACTACAGATGTGAAAGTAAGGCAAATAGAACCAAAAACCGCCCTCCAGGACAAATCCTCACAGTCTTCAGGGTGGAATGTCCATGTTTTCAAGGCTTTGACTTCTCCAATGAGAACATTTTCTTCCCTGCTTAGCTAAGAAATGGAAACACATTCGCTACGATACTCAGTCTCAAGGGCCCTGATTCTGTGCTTTAAGAACAAAGATGTGTCTTGGAAGGGTGGAGAGCCAAACAAATGGACCTGCAAGCCAGACCCCAGCAGGGAGTGAATCACTTCCCTTCAGAGGCAAAGGAAAAGACCTACTGGCTTAAGGGGGAAGTCTGCTCCTTCCTGATTTGGGAAGAAAATAAAGAAAAAAAGTGTACTTCTCAGGGGAGTGGCATCTTTTAAGTAGCTTGCTCCATTGTCTAAGAAAATGTGTTAGTAGGTCTGTGGGTGGGAATTGGACAAACCCTGATGTGCAAGGCTCACAGGAGGCCAGACTGCTGCAATGATAAAGTGGACCTTGTGTTTGGGTGGGTGACGGTGAAGGCTCTGCAGCCTGGGGGCAGAAGTGGAAGAGGGAGGAGGAGGTGCTTGTAGCAGTAAAGGAACAGAGATATGGGTAGGGAGGAAAAGAGCTGGCTAGGAAATTCCTGACAGCACAGCCTCCTTAGGGTGCCGCGTCTCATGTGTCAGGTTGTGCTGTCTCCTTGGTACTGCCCTGTAATCTTCCTCTGTGCTCTGGTAGCCACACACAACCGCCTGGTGTGGCACGGTGCTTGTGGAGCTCCTGTACTTCAGGACAGGGAGGCCTTAGACCTTGACCCAGGAGTCAGAGACACAAGGACGTTGAGGAGGAAGCGAGCGGGAGAAATGTAGGCAACCTGTGAGTCCCTGGCAAGTCAAGGGGACTCTTGGGACACTTGAGGCGTCCAGGCACAGACAACTGGTTTACCCTCATCTCGTCCTGGTTTAGCCTCTAAAACTGAAAGAGATATCCTAGTTCCAAAATGCCTCAGACTCATGGTAGACCAAGGCAGGGCCCCTAACAGAAATACTTCTCGAGTACTTCCAGGGATGCCCGCTTAATTCCCCAAAGCAGCTCATCCTTTTTAAAAACTAACAACATCTGGGTTTTTCCCCCTTGTATTAGTGGAATTAGCCTTCCTGTAATTTCTAACTGTCATTCTAATTCTATGATTTGGATTGTCACAGTTTTAATCAGGTCCTTCATGAAGATTCCTAAAGACCACTGGGGCCCCACTGGGTGGTAAAGTCCTGGAGGAATTTAGTCAAGTTACAGTGACACCAGTGCCCACGGCAGGGGAGGAATTGAGCTGGCTCTGATTCTGTGCTCTCTGCAGGACTGGGCAAGATCCCCGGCCCATCACTGGTGCCTACAAAGGAAAAATACACGTCCTTGTTATGTGAAATGAACTTCGAAGAAAGCAATTTATTTCCCCTCTTTAAATTCTTCTTTTTCAGATCCAGGGTCAGCACACTTTTCACGTAAAAGGCCAGACAGTAAACACTGTAGGACTTGGAGGCCATGTGTGGTCTCTGATGCTTACTTACTCTACTTTGTCTTATAACATTTCTCTCACTGGCCTGCGCTGGATTTGTTCCGTAAGCCACAGTTTGTCACTTTGTGGAACTCTTCTCCTCCTGGTCATCTTTCATGGACAGCCTCGTCTAATAAAAATCCCCTTAAACAGGGTCAGGAGGAGACTGTGTAACCGTGACCACACCCGGCACAGTGCTGCGCATCCTGCCGCACAGCCTGCCTAAGGCTGTGTGTGACACACGGGCTCCCTGAGAACCCAGCGCAGAGGAGCCTGTGCTTGCCACCTTACCGGGAGGAAACAGCATCTGTGCGTGTGTGCCAGATGGACGCGTGAGATAAGTCTTCAGCTCTCTGAGGGGCAAAGGAAGCGGCCGAGTGTGGTGGGGCCACAGGGTTCTGCTCAGTTCCCAGAGAGGCCCACTGCGTAGTCTCCTTGGTTCTTCAGAACAGCTAAGAGAGGCAGGCTCTGCTTAAAAGCCCCTCTTGGGACAGCTTTACAAAGATGAAATAAGACCACTTTCCAAGGTCGTGCAACTTGGGAGAGAAGCAATTGTTTGTTTTTATTTGAGTTTGGATTTGGGTTTTTGAGACAGGGTCTTGCTGTGAGGTCCAGGCTGGCCTTGAACTCACTGTGCATCTGGGGCTGGCCTCGAATTTGCAGTGATCCTCCTGCCTCACCCTCCAGAGTGCTGGGATTACGGGTGTGTGCCACCACACTGGCCTGAGAGAAGCACTTGAATGTAGTCAGTGTGCAGAGCTGAGCCCCTGTTTCTTAGGCCATTGTGCTTCCCGCCCTTCCCAAGGGCCTGGGCCCTGCCTGAGACATCCAGAGACTCCAGTCAATCGGCTCTCCTGATGCCAAGCATGGTGATGCTCACCAAAGTCCCAGCTTCTCAGGAGGCCAAGGCCAGAGGCTCATAAGGTCCAGAGCAGCCCAGCCAACTTAGCGACTTAGCAAGACCTCATCCCAAAAGAACAAAAGCATTGGGGATTTAGCTCAGTGCAAAGGCCTCACAGTTCAGTGGCATCATGAATGCTTCGGAAGGTGTGTGTGTCCATTCACTCCCCCAGTAAACGATTCCAGGCCAGTGTGGGTTTGGCACTTAGGTCTGTTTTTCATTTATGTTGGTTTCTTAGTTTCTAGCTGTTACTTATTGTTTCACATAGTCTTTTCCTAATTTTCATCTTTGGCAAGGATATCAGATGCCCACACTTACTGGCTTGTATATGCCTCTGAACAGTACCTATAATGACCAATGTGTGAATTTTACTACGTACATTCTGTTCGGCCTCTTAGAATCTCCATGTGCTGATGTCCTGACACCTCGGCCTCCTCTCTTGCTTCAAGTTTAAGCAATGAGATTGTGTAGGGATAACTAGGGTCACCATGAGTCTTTCGGTGTCACAGCTATGGAGGACAGTTGGAGGCATCCCTCGTTCAGCCGTTAGTTGTTCTAGTTGTTTGTGGAGCTGGGGTGAGTGGTGCCCTGTGGAGAGTGGGGTGGAGTGAAGGTTTCCTCCTTGGCTCTCAGTGTCTGATGGGCTCTCACCGTCCTAGACTGCTGTTACCCCTTCAGAGGTGGGGGTCAGAAGCTCAGATATAAAGGGAGGTTGGTGTTCAATGGTTTTGGGCCGTGCGTGTGTGTATGGGAAGAAGCAATCAGTCTTGCCTGGCAGGATGTCATTCCTTCCAGACCCACCAGTTCACCTCAGCCCTATACAATGGAGCCCACATCAGCCCTTGGTCCTGGTGTCCCTTGTCCTGTGCCATTTCACACTTGGCCTGTCCCTTAGCCTCACCTTTCTGCCCTTCCTCTTTGTCCCATTGCCCCAGGGTCTCAGAAGTCTCTCTTGTTCATCCTAGGCTCTGAGCAATGACTGTGGGGATGGAGTTCCTTCTTGCTTGCACACAGATCCTACTGCCCTTTCCTCTGGCCCTGGCCCTGGCCCTGGCCCTGGGAGGGAGGAGGTTGCTGCAGTAGGGAGCCCTTCCCCAGCAGGTCAGCAGCTGGTGGAGCCACAGTTGCTTTGTTCTTCTGCAATAGGCACCTCTGTCCTTAGAACTAGCAGCGGGGCTTTTGTTCACATCTGGAAGAGTTCAGAAGTGTTTGTCTGGGTGAATGAAGCCCCTTGGGGAAGGGGGTTCAAAGCATGACATCATCTCGGCCAGGCCCAGCTTCCTTTGGAGAAGAAAGAGGGCGGGGCCAGACAAAGCCAGATGGGATTCCCAAAAGTTGATGTATTTCAGGAGAGGAGGGAGGGTGCGGGCAGAAGAGGGGGGATTCCTGGGGTGTCTTGGAATGGTGCCTTGACAGCACGATCCTTCAGTCCAGTGTCCTCATGTTACCTCCACCTGCCCCTGTAATAAATTACTATCTTGGAGTCAATTGCAGAGGTAACTCTATCTAAAGAAAGAAGTAGCCTAGGTCAACTTCTCCAGCTATTTTATTTTGATCAACCCATCTCCCATCTAAGTCACATGGGAGCACACCCATCCTTTCCTCTCAGTGGTTGAGGACACACCCTGGTCCCTGGCAGTTCTGACCCAGCCTCACTCCCTTGCGCCATCTACTCAAGATCAAACTAAACCTCAGCGAGAGCTGCCCCTCGCCTGGTATGATTTATGCCCTTCCACCTCAGTGGCTTTGGTTCTGCATCTCTGAGACAGCAGTAGTAAATAGTCTTCCTCCTCCTCCGCCGGTTCATATCATGAGGTGATGATTGCACTCAGTGTTGATGTCAGTCTCCCTGCAGCTGGTCCGGGAGGAAGACAGGTGTGGGAGAGAGACCCTGTCATTACGTGTAGGGAAAGCACTCTTGGTCTCTGGTTAATTGATGCTGAGGAAAACAGGATTTCATTCTGTGCTGCTGTTTACCTGGAAAACCTGTGGGAAAAACACAGACCGGGATGTCAATGGACAGAATTTAGAGACAAGCTTTAGGGTGTCCTGGGGCCCTGGGGCATTTCCTTGCAGATGGTACTGCGGGATCAGCTCTGGATAACTTGTCTACTCATTGTTTCTTCAGGGCCTGAGGCCAGAGTGCAGCAGAGACCCTGCTCCTCTCTGTCTACGCAGTCACAGGTGCAGGTCAGGCCAGCTAACTGATAAATGAAATAATCTCCCACCTTCTTGCCACTTGGAAGGCCAGGTTTGCACTGGGGCCTCTCACACTCTTGGAATGCAGTGCACAACGTGGCTGAACTGGAAGAGACCAGCCCTAGCCCCAGCCTGCTGCCCTTCTGTCCGTCCAACCTCAGCTGTGGTCCAGGGAGGACCTTACACTCCAGCTACACACCTGAGTGTTAACCCTGCTCCCTGCAAGCAGTTGACTCCTGGCCACCACTGCACCCTGGGACATACCCTGAGCTGCAGTTCACTCCCTGTGGTTCGGTTGGGAGGGTAGGCTGGGAGAAAAGGTCCACACAGGTGCTGGTTGTGAGAGAAGTTCCAGGACTTGATGCTGGTGTGATCTAGAAGACAAGGTCATCCTCACAGGAGACAGAGTGGACCCCTCAGGGTCTGGGCCCTCTAAGATGCAGGGTCCAGGCAGAAGTCTTTTTCCTGACTCTAAAGATGTATATGCAAGGAAGTGGAAGGGAGTCAAGATCTTGAGACTGACTAGACTAGGAACTTGCTATCATAGGAATTTAGCATTTGTTGCCTTGTTGATCTTCCCAACAATCTGTGTAAGGTAGACAGAAAAGACTTTTACTTAAGGGGTAAGTAAACTGAGGCACACAGACATTAAATCACATAATTAGTTACTGGTAGAGCCAAGGCAGTGCCATCTTCCTTCCATGTTTGATGAGAAACCAGGCCTTCCATTCTCTAGTTCATCAGGGGATTCCCAGGTCAAAGCTTCCTAAAAGAAAGGAAGTTGGGCCAGGTGGTGCCCACCTGTAATCCCAGCACTCAGAAAGCTGAGGCAGGAGGATCACAAGTTTGAGGCCAGACTGGGCTACATAGTGAGTTCAAGGCCAGCCAGAACTGTATACCAAGACCCTGTCTAAAAACAAAACAACTGGGGTTGTTTGCTACGGTTGAGCATACCCAACAAAGGGAAGGTGCATGGGCTGGCAGTCATGAGGAAAAGGATGAGGAGCTCAGAAAAAAGATGGGGGAAGATCTGTGTTTTTAAGGAGATTAAAGATATTAAGCTATAGTGAGTGTAATTATTCCAAGAGTTAATATATTGGGCAGAAACTGACCAAAAGAGAGATACCAAAAGGAAAACATAAACATTTCCTTCTTCACATTTTCAATCTTTGCAAAATTTATGCAAATGTAATTTTATACTTTTAGTATTTCACTGAACACATTATGAACATTGCCTCACATTTGCATTTTGCCACAGCTTTCATAAATTTTTATTTGTGATGATTGTGTGTATGATTATAGTATTTTAAGTGTATATATCATTTATCCTGTTATATTTCATTTTGTTGCTTATAACTTTCTCTCCTGTTTTTTAAAAAAACTATACCAGACACTTGTGTGTCTATAAGTTTTTACTTTTCTATTTGCTCAGGACAAACCTAGCAGTAGGAAATTAGTCCACCATCCAGGAAGATGTTCTTCTGGCTGACCTGTTGCTCAGCTGCAGACTGATCAAGTGATGTCGTGGTCCTCCAGGAAGGTTTACACTCCAGCCTTCCTTCCTTGTTTTCCTACAGCCTCTGGCTTCACAAATGACAGCCCGACTATTGCAACCACAGAGAATTCCACCTTGAAAGTGTCTTCTCCATCTGTTCCCACCAGTGGATCCCCCCAGGAAACTACAACACCAGTGACCCCTGGAAGTACCACCCCCCACCATGGCTCGGTGGGCAGCACAGGGACCATAACTACCATCTCAGGTAAAGGAGTCATGCCTCCCATCGCAAAGCAGCAGTGTTAGAGCACTAGCAGGCTGCTGCCCTCCCGCAGACGGAACCATCATCTTATGCATTAGTGGTGTGAGCATCACGCTCAGGGGACCCTGAAGTAGGTTTGAGATGATTCTTCCTGTAGTGACAGCTTCCTCAGGCCAGTGCTTCGGCAGCTGACACTGAACAGTAATGCTCCCTGTACCTCTCCCCCATGCCAAGCTCAGCTGTATTACAATAAAGATCGAATGGGGGTCCATAGAGAGGTGTCTGGTCTTTTCTAAATGAAGGGAGGTGGGCCCATCCTTGGCATCTCTAGGGTAAAGCAACAGCTGGTTCTCTTCAGAGTCTGGAGACCTCTGGAGTAAATTCTAGATTATAGCTGTGGTTCCAAGAGCTGGCTTGAATGAGTTCTACCTGGAGTAAGACACAAAGTAACTGTTAGCGCTCCCACTTCCATGATCTGGGTAAGATATCCACAGCCCCACCATGAACTGAGATGGTCTTTTCATTTGTGTGTTCATGTGCTTGTGTGCATGTGTTTTGGTATCTTTCAGGAACTACAGTCAACTTCACGTCTACCTCTGAAACCACTCTGGTCCCTGAACCCACAAACTCTTCCATCCCATCACAGACCTCCCTAAACACCACGGTGCTTACCACCACGGTGTTCACTACCACAGGAAATGCTTCAGCTTCAAATGTGACCTTGAGGTCTAGCACGCCATCTGTCAATGTTTCCAATGAAACCACCACCACCAGCCCTGTGATGACATCACCCACCAAACTCTACACATCTTCTCCTGCCCCAAGTGCCATCAAGGTGGGTGAATTGGGCCCGAAATGCCCTTCATTTCATCTGTATGCAGCCAGGCTCTCTCCCCTCCTTCCTACCTGCCAGCGAGCTCTGTGTCTCGTGGGTTTCCCGTGGAAACATGCACTTCAGTGTTGTCGGGAAGCAGAGAAAGCCAGGAAAGGGGTGGAGTCCAGGGCCAGGCTGAGCTGTGCTTTGGACATTGCAGTTTTGGGAAATAGAAGTAAAAGAGAATCTCAGAGGTCACCCAGTCCTCTGTGGATTTTTCTAGGGCCCAAGGGTGTAGCTCCGACCATGCACCGGTTCACTTTGAGAATCTGGAATTGATCCATATTTAATGGAGCTGCCTCTCCCAAGGTGTTTATTACAGTGTTTCCTCCAAAGGGGAGAGTCTGGTGGTTGTGCCAGGTGTGGAGAGGCTGGGAGGACATCATTGGCAGAAGTAAGAACTGGGTACCAGAGACTGTGAGCTCAGCCTGCCCTCCTTTGCCTTGAGGTTGTGGCTGTCAGCAGCCTGAGGGTGTGGAGTTTAAGGACTTGCGCAGGGGCACAGGTTTCTGCTTTTAAAGAGCCAGCATACGACTCAAGAGTTGGCCACCTCATTATGGGTTTGCGTAGATGGCCTTCCTGGCGGCGTGTAGCAGAGCTGAGGGAAAACAGCTCAAATGGGAAATGACCCTCCCAGCCCACCTCTGCGTCATCCAAGCCAGTGTTTATACCAAGATTGTAAACAGTCACTTTCCTGCAAGCCCGGGCAGGTAACACAAGGCTTGATTATTGGTAGGAGCAGTGGAGGCAGAAGAAGGTGTAGACAAGCTGATACCCCTTGTCCAAAATGCTCAGAACCAGGAATGTTTTGGGCTGGGGGTTTCTAAAGATCAGAAATATTGAAGATACATAATGAAATGTCTTGGGGATGAGACTCAAGTCAAAACACAAAACTCATCTATGTCTTGTCAGGACACCTTCATGCACTCAGCCCGGAGGTGACTTTGTACAATATTTTTCAGTACTTTTGTGTAGAAGCAAGGTTTCACAGTGTGGAACTTCCCTGTTCATGGCATCGTGTTGACACTCAAAAAGTGTTGTAGATTAGAACACTGCAGATTTTGGATTTTTGTATTAGAGACACGCAGTGTGTATGGAAAAAAACCTCTAGTCAGCTAACACCTTTTAGAATTTCCCTTTCCTTAAAACTTCTAAAGAGAGCACCTCACAGAAACCAGACCGGAAAGGGCTTGGGGAAAAGTGAAGAGCAAAGAAAGTCATGTGATTGGATTTGTTTTTGTTTCAATGCAGGGAGAAATCAAATGTGCAGGAATTAAAGAAGTGAAACTGACTCATAGTATCTGCCTGGAGCTAAACAAGACCTCCAGCTGTGTAAGTCACCTGCCCCTTCTCCCCTCACCCCCAGACCTCCTCCCCTCATGCCGTCCCTGCTCCCCTCGCCCCATCCCTTCTCCCCTAGCCCCATCGCTTCTCCCTTCACCCCATCCCTTCTCCCCTGGCCCCATCCGACCTGCCCCGCCTTCTTGGATCAGGTGGTGCTTTGGTGGGGTCTGGGTCTTTACCAGGGTCTGGCTGCTTCTAATACTCAGTTTTGGAGTTTGAGGCTCCATCTGGTGGACAAAAAAGGCAAATGCAATGGCAATTGTTTTTTGAGGCTGTCACATCTACATTTGCTTGGATGTTGTGTCCTCACTGCATATAAGCTGGCTGGCTGCAGTGTCAGTTCTTGTGTGACAGAGAATTAACTTTCTTGTAATGCTATAGTGGTTTACAGTTTTGTAGTTTATGTTTTTATATGTTCTGATCATGTTCTTCAGATGCTTGGCCATAGTTTTGTCCCTTTAAAATTTTAAAAAAAAATTTGTACTTTTACATGACTGTGCTTTTTTACTATCCAGTGGAAAGGTCTTTCCTCATTATACTGTAAAAAGAGCAGTGTTTCTCGCTCTTCTCTTAGAAAATCTTGGAGACATCTGTCAAAATCACTGCCCTCCCCATGCACACTAACATGTGCGTACGCACACGGAGAAGGCCACTGAAGTTTTTAATTGGAGCTGCTTAAAAACCTTCAGTTTTTTTCCTAGAGTTATTCTGTAGCTCTCTTTTGTATTTTTTGGTTTTAAAATGTTTTCCTAAGCTAGGCGTGGTGGCACCCGTGTAATCCCAGCATCCTGGGAGGTTGAGGTGGGAAGATCGCTGTGAGTTTGAGGCCAGCTTGAGCTACATAGTGAGTTTGAGGTCAGCGTGGGCCACATGGGGAGACCTGGTCTCAAAAGAAAAAAAAAAAAAAAAAAAGAAAAGAAAACACTGCTCTCTGTTGGTTTGCTTTTTCTTTCAGGAGTATTGGGGATGGAACCCAGAGCCTGACACACGCAAGATGAGTGCTGTACCACTCGGCTGCATCCTCAGCCCCTTTTCCTGTATTTTTTTTTTGTACTGGGAGTTGAACCCAGGGTCTTTTCACTAAGTTATGTCTCTAGTTTTTTTTTTGTTGGTTTGTTTTTTTCCGAACAGGCTTCTGCTGAGTCACTAAAGTTTAAATTTTCAGTCTTCCTGTCTTGGCCTCCCAGTGTGGTGGCACTACGGGTGTGTGGCACATCTGGCTCAAATTTGAAGGATTTATTAAGGTTTTTTTATAGCACGGATACCCTATATACTCTAATTAATTGTTGCTGAGATGCTTGAAAGTTATGGAGCTTTGAATAATTACCTAGGATCTATCCATTTTCTTGAATTTGCTTATTAATTTCAGGAGCTTTTTAGCTGGTTCTTTTCACTGTTTAAGGCAAACTACCTTGTTTCCCACCATAGCCCGCTCTTCTTCATGGTGATTCCACCTCGCGTTTCAGCCTCCTGTCCTGCTGCACTGGTGAGGAAGTAGGGGGCGGATGTCAACCTTTAATGGAGATAGCAGGCCACCTTGCTGCTTCAGTAACTCCAGCATCCCGACACTAACACGGCTCTGGGGCAGGGAGTGCTACTTGCATACAGAAGAGAACCTTTTCGTACAAATTGGAAATCCACTTAGGAAAGCATGAGGACACACACGGATTGGAAAGACCGTGGTCCGTAGAGGGCTTTAGTTACTTATTTTGGCCATTCTGACTTCTGCTAACTCACCTGTGACTATTAATTGGGTCTCTCTGACTTATCAGTCTTTTAAAATTATACCAAAAGGAGTCACTTACTTAGAGACATTTAAAAACAACAAAAATTGTTCAACAAACAAAACTGTTCAACAACAAAAATTGTTCGGAAACAGGCAAAAAAAAGTTCACAGAACGGAATTACTCAGTGCAGTGTGCGGGACAGCTAAGTGTGAATATACAGTGTAGAAGCAACAGTCAGGGTGTTTCTGATGCTGATTTTCAATCCTACTCATTAGGAAAAAAATTGTCCAATCTGTACTATAATGAAGGAAAATAGCCATCTTCCCCTCTCGCCTTGAACATTTATTTTCCTGAGTGCCACACAGATGGCTCCTCCTTGGTGACCTGCCGAGTGTTCCAAGTGTCTGTTACTCTTTGGAGTTTGCCTTGAACCAGCGCCACCGTGCAAGACAAGTGCTGCACCAGAGCTGACTGCTCTTGCTCTGCTCCCGTCTCTTTCTCACTGTGGTTTTTGCTGTCCAGTTTCCTATGTGCCACAGCTAGGAAGGGCTCTGCAGGTTCCCCTGAGATTTAGGGAGTGGGATTTGGAAGGAGAGGGGCTCCCCATATCCAGTGCTGGGCAGCACATGTATGGTGCTGATGACCCCTGGTGTTGCTGCCCTTGTCCCTTCCCTTTCTTCCTGCGGGCACCTTCTCCCAGCTCCCAAACCCAAGTGCCTCCTGCTACTTCCCATGCTCAGATTTCCTCAACCAGAGAAGTTCTGGATCCAGAAGTTTTAGCCACAGCTCCCAGGTGTATCTCAGGTTCCCATCTGTGGGCCTTCGTATTCCCTGCTGGTCTGACAGTCCCTTTATTCATGATAGCATGTCTGTCCCTAAGGCTGTGACAAGTCCTGTGCCTCCTGATTTTCCATGGATGCATTTGTACTCCTGGTGTCAGAGGGTCTTAAGGTCCTGGTTCTACCCATGGGATACTTGGGTCCTACACCCAGCTTAATGAGGAGCATGAAAGATTACACAAATAATGTTGGTACCTACCTGCATCTGGTCCAACCTGGCACTCTGCACATCTGCTTCTCAGCTATCCAAACACTCATTCTGCATTAGTGCACTCTGACAACTACTATGTTTGCTCTTCCTGTGTGGGTTACTGTCTTAGTTACTTTTCTCATTGCCTAGACAGAATACCTGACACCCGAGGTTACAAGAGGAAAGGCTTATTTCAGCCAGTAGCTGACTGGCTCCAATGCAGGTGGCATGGCAGAGGGGCATCACAGAGAAGAAACAGTTCATAGTGGGCAGAAGGCAGGAAGCAGCAAAGCAGGGAAGTAGAGAGGAAGCAAGCAGCAAACCACAAGCAACAACAGCAGCAGCCCTCTTTCTGTCTCTTACATTTTATCCAGGCCACCAGTTGGGCAGGTAACACACCCAGGGAGGGGCAACCTTAATCCCAGCATTGCACTGTGAATCCATCCCAGCATCACATCCTTGATCCCAGCATCATACACTCTAGATCCAGCCACCTCTGAAAAGCCACACCTATGATCTCATGGGGCTTTGGGGTAATTTCTAGACACAAGCTGTAACAGTTACTGAGGCCTGTCTTCGGGAGACTCCAAAACCCCAGTGTCTCTCCCTTTGCTCCCCACCCTTCTCCTGTCGTCAGCCAAGGGGAGGGAGAGCCGGCTTCCCTCGTCTCAAGCACCTATTTCCCTTTCAGAACCCTCCTTAGCAGAGTCTCCCCGGGTTTGATTTTCATCCTCTCTGCTCTAGTGTCTGCTTAGTTTAGTGTTTGTGGTTGTGGTTCCCAAAACAGTTCCTGAACTGTGAGAAGATGTTGTTCTTAGTTACACCCATTTGTCTGGGGGATTCACCAAAATATTGTTTTAAATTTTAACACGTGCGGTGATAGTGTTAAGTACACTCATGTTGTGGCTCAGCCTACCTCCACAACTCCGCATCTTGTGTACCTGCAAGTCCGTTCCCACACAGACCCCCACTGCGCCAGGCCCTGACAGCCGCTGTTCTTCCTGTCTCTGAGCTCAGCTCCTCTGAGCACCTCATGTGAGGAGAATCGTATGATGTCTTTTTGCAGCTGGTGTATTCCACTTAGTATCATGTTCTCAAGACTCAGCCATGGGTAGCATACATCACCAATGCCTTCCTTTCTAAAGTGTTGTATATACGTCATTTATGATGTAGGCACACAATTTGTTGCATATATATTTATTGTATCTACATCTTGTTTATCCTTTCATGCACTGATAGACACTTTGCTTTTTTACCCCTTTTGGGTATTTTGCTTTGCACACGAGTGTGCACATATCTTTCCCACACCCTGATTTCGGCTCTTTTGGGTGTGATCCTGATGGAGCATCACTGGGTCACATGGTAACTCTGTATTTGAACTTTTGAGGAACCAGTGTGCTGTTTTTCTGAGTAGCTATATGTTTTTCATTTCCGCAACAGTAAACAAGGGCTCCGCTTTCTCTGTATCCTCCTCAACACTATCATATTCTGGATTTTTGTTCTTACTTTTGGAAGTAGCTGTTCTAATGGATGTGAAGTGACACCTGAGTGAGGTTTCCACCTGTGTTTCCCTGATGCGTAGTGACACTGAGCATCTTGTCATGGGCTTATTGGCCATTTGTAAACCTTCTTTAGAGAAATGTCAATTCAAATGCCTTGCCCACAAAATTTGTTATTTCTCTAAATTTGCTTTTTAAAACTTTATTGCCACATCTGTGTGCATGCAGTTTCCACCTACCCGCTTAGTTCTCAGTACTATTCTGTCTTCAGCGGTGACTTCATCGGAGGTAGGCTGCCTCCACCCCCGCCAGACACTAAAGGTCAGGAAGCATCAGTTACAGATGAGGGTTTATGAGGACAGCATGCCTGCTGGGGGAGCCAGAGAGCGGGGGACAGTGGGACCCCATACCCTTGGGCAACACACCTCTTGCAGTATGAGTGGTAGCCAGTCCCTTAATTATTCCTGTCCCAACATAAAGCAGTTGTAATGTGCATTGTTAAACTCACACAGCAAGGCAGACAGAACTTGGAAAGAGGTGGCTGGTAGGAGAGGCTCGGGCCCTGAAGCCCAGCATTAGGAAATATTTTAAAGGTCATTAAGAAAAATGCCAGCCCCACCCACTTCCAGCGCCTTGTGTACCTCTTCAGTGGGTCAGGAGACTGCAGAGGTGGAGGATGCTGTTCTAGAAAGCGGCTGGCTTCATTGTTTTTGCAAAGTTGCCTATGTGAATAGACGTAGTTAGGGGTTTGCAGACCTGATTCTCATGAAGAGTGTGAGGTGGCTGTGGCTTCCTCCTGCCCACTCTCCCATGATGTTTGCCCATAGCATCCCTCGAGGGAGGATGTTGATTTCCAGCATCCGGAGAAACACTGCTTTGCTCAGGTTCCACCTGCTCCTCCCAGCCCAAACACAATTCAGCCAGGCTGCTGGACTCCAGAGTGGGAGGCTGGCCGCTGTTACTGCCTTGAACTTAGTCCAAGGAACTAACCAAGGGGTGGAGGGGCCCGTGAGGAGGCCAGCCACTGGGGTGTTGAGTTGGACACCAGTTCCCTGAGTGCTTTTGTTTGTTTGGTGCTGTGATGGGTGCGGTTTGGATCCAGTTATACAATGAACGCCCTTCCTCCCTGAGGCCACACTTAGTCTAGTCACAGAGAAACAACAACAGCAGTACTGCAGCATGATCCAAATAGGAATTCTAGCTGGCATGGTGGCACACACCTGTAATTCCAGTACTCTGGGAGGCTAAGGCAAGAAGATCACAAGCTGGGGCCCACCCTGGGCAACTTAGCGACTTGATGAAACCCTTCTTAAAGAATAAAAAAGGGCTGAGAATGGAGCTCAGTACAAAGCCGTACAGCTCAATGCCCAGTACTAGGTGATGTAGATGATAGTCTGAACAGCCACTGGTATTGCTGTTATTAAGAATAGGAATAACTGTTGTTTACATAGCGCTCCTCCCCACCCCGGTTCCTAATACAATGGACATTTCTCGTAGTTGGTCTGTAGTCACCAGAACCCGGTGTGCGGGTGAGGGGCCAGATTCTCAGACCAGTTGCATGACTTTCGAAGATTCAGGTAAGAAGCAGAGCAAGGGTTTGTGCTCAGTTTCCCCAAAGACAGGCAGGAGAGAGTGCCACAGGGCATCAGCAGTGTGTGGGGTTACCAAGCAGGCCCCTGCTGTCCCGTCACCCCCTGGGCTGTGGTTCTCATGTCCTCCCTGCTCACTTCACCTGCACATGTCCCACCCACTCTTGCAGCCCCTCTTTGAGGTATTTCTGCAGACTCCAAGCCAGGCCTGTCCACAGCCTCCTGTGTGTCCAGAGCACTTTGGTGGTGTGCCTTTCTTATGATTTGGGCCCTGTGAGTCATCTCCTTATGCTTTAATTTCTTCATCTGCAAAATAAAGAGGAAAATAACATCCATCTTGGAGAGCGCTGGGAGGCCCAAAGGGGTTAGTGTCTGAAAAGCATTTTAGGGCATCACCTCATACATCATGAGGAGCAATTAATTTTAAAAGTGGTGGTGTTGTGGTTGAGGCAAGGGGTCTCTCTGTGGTTTAGGCTGGTCTTGAACTCACTGTGTAGCCAGACTGGCCTCAAACTCATGGCAGTCCTCCTGCCTCAGCCTCCTGAGTGCTGAATTACAGGTGTGAGCAATCACACCTGGCCACCGCACCTGGCTACAGCATTTATTTTTAACTGCTATGCATATGAAGTGAGGGTTCTGATCATGTGGAATCGCAGTAACTCTTGTCACTCCATCCCTACTGTCTCTGTATGTGCACATTCACACCCACATTCACACGCAGAGCTTTTCACATGGTGTCTTAAGAGTCAGGGCATGATAAATATTAGAACAGCTGAACAGCATGGAGCCGCAGCTTCTCCACGCTGAGCCCTCAGAAGGTGCCTTTCTGTTTGGCTGATTTAGAACTGTCCCTACTTAAGATGTGGACACATTTTACCCACACACTCGTGGAAGCCCAGAGCTCCTTGACCCCATCTAGGAGGCCTGGTGGGAAGAGAGTGTTTTGTTTCGGGCAGGTGACCTAGGATTCCTCTCAGGGAAGCATGTGCAGAGAGGACTCCCCTGCACTCTTAGGATAGGAGACTGCTGCTTGTGTCCAGTGTGGTGTCCACATTACCTACTGCAGAGGCTGTTAAGGAGCCGAATTTCCAGAAGCCGGGCCTCTATACCCAACTCCCTGGGGAGCCAGAACTGGTCCCTTTCTGAGATGGCGCTGCAGTGGCTGAGCCTTCATTTCTCCATAACCTGGTCTTTTTTGGGTGAAACCTCTCTTAGAGTCCCGCTCTGTGACCTGGCGTGGTTAGCTGTGCTCTTCCAGCCTCTTCCAAGCCCAGTTATTTTCCCTCAGATTTTTCTTCACATCCCAGCAGGGGCCTGAGGCCAATCTTGACCTTGCCTTGCCCAGGAACAAAGGAACCTGGGTTTTCCTCCTTTGCTCTCAGGAGTAGGAAAATACCCAGGCTCCTTTCCAACAGGGAGGATCTCTGGCCCTGCCAAGGCCTGCGAACGTGGAGCCCAGTTCCCCTGCCTGTCACACGCCCAGCAGTTTTCCCCTACAGGAAAGTTGTCAGAGCCTTCAGGCATTTCCTTCTCTACCACCTGCCCTCAAGACAGAGAAAGCCTGGGGGAGGCCACCTCAGATCACAGCCTGCTGGAAGAAGGCCTGGGGAGGGAGAACAGAGTTTTCAGGGGCATGACCAGTGCCCTGATGCATGCTTTCCTAAGAGTCACTTGTTGAAGAACAACCTAGTGGTCTTCAGTTCCCATGAAGCAGTCAGCAACTTGGAGAAAGATCTGTGGATTTCAGTAAACTGTGTTCCATATTTTGAGTAGAACAGGATAAGGGAGGAGCAGATGAGAACTCAGGCGTGGTTGGAGCTGCGCTCTTCATGGGCTCCCTTTGGAGATAAGAGAGCAGTCTCTGAAGACCCTGTTCGAGCGCATTCATGTAGATGCATTCTCCACACACTTCCTTTGCTCTTCTGCGAGCATTTGAGGCTATTTAACTGTGACCCAAAAGATTTCATTATTATTGCTTTATTGATATTTTCTGATGCTGGAGATTTCTTTTCAATTCAGTTTGCATGGCATACCTGTACATGGATGGTCCTTAAATAAGGTGAGGTAGCTGAGTATGGTTGCACACACCTGCGCAGTGGAGGCAGGAAGGATCACTAGCTCAAGTTCAGCCCGGGCAACTGAGCAACTGTCTCAGAATAAAAAATGGGCTGGAGATGGAGCTCAGTGGAAAAGCTCTGGGTTCAATTCCCATTACTGCAAAGGGAAGAAGAGGAAGGAAGGAAGGAAGGAAGGAAGGAAGGAAGGAAGGAAGGAAGGAAGGAAGGAAGAGAAAAGAAAGAAAAAGAAAGAAAGAAAGTGTTTCCTAAGTTCATTCTCTGATGTCTTCAATACTAATAGATACATGATTTGGCACTGGGAAATTTGTTCAGTTACTGCAGTTTTACACATATACAGCCAGCAGTACTTTCACCCCCTTGGGAAAGGCCCTTTCCTATGGAGGGGATAAAAATGAGATTTCAGTGAACATTTTTATCTGAGACTCTCTGGATACTAGTAATTATGTCTCCTGCCCTCCACTTTTCTCTCTCTTCCCAGGAGGACTTTAAGAAAGACAGAGGAGAGGACCTGATCCCAATACTGTGCGGGAAGGGGGAGGCTGACGCCACAGCTGTGAACGCCACATGCTCCTTGCTCCTTGCCCAGTCAGAGGTGAAGCCACAGTGTCTGCTGGTGGTCTTGGCCAACAGCACAGGTACGGGCACATGTGCATGGGGCCCTGAGGAATGAGTAAGGCCATGGGAGGACAGGACTGAGATGAGAAGGTCCCTGTTGGAGACTCCACACTGCAGTGCCAGATAGCACAGGTGGTAGGGAAAAGATCTGGGTGGGTGAGAAGGACCTCCCTCGCCACGAGAACATCTCTAGAATGGTGTGGGAGGATAGAGAAGGATGAGCTCATTTAGCTTTAGCAACCTGTGTTTCTAATTCCAGAACTTTCCAGAAAATTCGATCTTTTGAAAAAGCACCAGTCTGACCTGGAAAAGGTAAGTCCTCTAAAATCCTGGGTCTCTGAGGAAGCATTGGGCCAAGTGTGTTCACAGAGTAGGGGGAAGTGATGCTTTTCTCTAGTCCTTCACTTCCTGCCTCTCTATCTTTTTATGACAGTCTTCAACTTTCTGGGTTTGAGCCAGAACTTTTACAGTGCAGCTCAATTAAGAGATGTTCATCTCACTTCTGGTCCAGAAATAGTTGCAGTCTGTGTTCTCTGGTGTCTGTTCACTGCTGGGTTGCACACTCGGGTCTAGAGTGGGCTGGGGTATTCTTTGAGAACTCTTCCCCTGAGTGACTAGCCGCCTTCTCTTGTCTTCTCAAGCTGGGAATCCAAAGTTTCAGCAAACAAGATGTTGGGAGCCACCAGAGTTATTCCCGAAAGACCCTGATTGCATTGGTCACCTCAGGAATCCTGCTGGCGATCCTGGGCACCACTGGCTATTTCCTGATGAACCGCCGCAGCTGGAGCCCCACAGGAGAAAGGCTGGTCAGTTCTGAGGCCTGGGGCAAAGGGAATCAGAGGGAGGTTTGTGGATGTCATAGCGAGGGATGTCAGAAAAAGCCTTTACATGCCCTGATATAGAGAGATGGATACATGCAGACTCGTAATCATGGAAACACTACAAGGGGAGGGTAACTGAGGGCCACCTACCGTTCGCTGTCATATCAGATGATTCCTCTCATCTGCTCATTATGTTCCTCCTTGTGATAATTTAGCTGGATACAACCAGAACCAGCTGGTAGGTCAGCCATACTTATTTGCAAGCTTATTAAATGTCCAGTGTATGCCACTTTCTTGTGAGAAGAGGACATAGGGACAGGAAATCTATTCCTGTTCCATATGAGGGAGGGCAAGGCTGACGTTTGGCTCTTGGCCTCTGGGTGTTGACCTGCTCTGGGGAGGTCTCTGCACATGGGACGCAGTTTTCTCATGGGCACTGGCTGCTGAGACTTGCTGACCTGGTGTGGTGCCTCTCCCCTGTCCTTTCTCCCCTAGGAGCTGGAGCCCTGACTGCTGTCCAGGAAGAAAGGAGTCTGCACACACAGCTGCACCCCCTGCCCATCCCTTCCCCAACTTCCTTTGGTCCCTCCCCTCGCAGTGCCTCACACCCTTGCTTATCAGATAATGCTCCTTTATTTATACACTGTCTAGGGTGAAGACCCTTATTACACGGAGAACAGTGGAGGCCAGGGCTATAGCTCAGGCCCTGGGGCCTCCTCTGAGGCTCAGGGAAAGGCCAGTGTGAACCGAGGGGCTCAGGAGAACGGGACCGGCCAGGCCACCTCCAGAAACGGCCATTCAGCAAGACAACACGTGGCTGATACCGAATTGTGACTTGGCTGGGTGGGGTGAGACGGGCGGTGTCCGAGAAAGCAGCCCTCCCTACCTCTGACTGTGAGCTGCCTCCGTGATGGAGGTGATGTCCCTCGCGTCCTACCTTCTCCCATTGCACATGCCGCAGACGCCACCCCTGGGGCCTGCCACCTTGCAGGGAGGCAGGTATACCCCAGCCCTCTGTACCTTTATCTCTCCAAACCCAGACTCCAGGCTTCTTTAGATTCAGGTGCGGGGAAAAGCCAGGGTCCAGAGGAGCTGCCATGGAGGCTGTGGGCCCAGCAGCTGCCATGTTGGAATCGTGAGCTCCTGACCTCCTTCCCTCCTTACTACAAGAACCCAAGGGGGAGGGGTGGTCTTTCCTAAGCCCCAGCGTTCTCCCAAGAGGCTTTGCTTTTATTGTTTCTGCTTCCGTTTTCCTTCTGTACTTTAGGGAAACCAAAGTAATGCCTTGAGCTTGCTCCCTTTGAATAATGTAGCCAGAAAACATGTTTTATAAGCCATTTCCATTGTCCCTCCTCCAAGACACTGCAGATTTGGTCACCAGCTCCCCACATTCTGTCCGAATTCCACCGAGCGCCACAGGAGCCCCATCCCATACCGAAGAGTCCGGCACAGTGTTCTGGCTGGAGCCTGGCCTTGTGCTCGGCGTGTTAGAACAAACTGCACAGCCTGGTCTCTAGGCCACTCAAACTGAGCTTGGGTCACAGGACAGGGTCTTGAAGCAGAGCCTCCTGCCCAGTGCTCTTCTGAGGCACCCTCTCACACTACGGCAGGATCCTGGCCTGCTCCTCTGACCACCATGGCCTGCCCCTTCTTCCCCTGCTCCCAGTAGAGCTGAGGCCTCAGAGTCCCCAAGTAGACCCCATCTCTGCCTTCCCAACTATGAACCCCTTCCCTGCACTGCACCCCTTGTGGTCACAGCCCAAGGACATCTCCCCCAGGACCAGAAGCTTTCTCCTCTGGGGTAATGCTGGCCTTATCATTTCTTCTAGAGGGATGAGCAGGGGTCCTGATTTCAATGACGATTGGAAATAGAAATTTCCAGAGATGAGAAGATCGAGGTTTTTTTATGAATAAAAAAATGGGTGTGTGTAAATATTGTAATTAAAATGATACTGAAACATGTATGCTGTGGTTGGGCTAGGTGTATCGGACAGAGTGGCTTCCCCATCAGACATGGCTGGATAGTACAGGCATGTGCTGGGAAAGGGGACAGCCAGGGAAGCGGTTGGACCATCATGCACCAATAACATGCAGGATGCTGAGGACCTGTGGCTAAGTTGGCCAACTGTTCTCCAGGGGGCGAAGGCAGTGGTGACAGGGAAGCTGGGTGTTTCCAGTATTAGAGATGAAGGCTCAGATGCTGAAGGAGCGCTCAGGATGGGATGCTGAGGACTTAGGAACACCCTTCTGAGAAAAAGGGCAAGCTGAATGCTGAATGCAAAATAGCCAAGGCAAAGCTCTACTATCAGACTATACCCTGGCCCAGGACAGAACTGGGAGAGTGAAGGACTGTCCTAGAAATCTGGCTGCCAACTGAGGGAGGAGGTTGCCTTCCACCCACAGAATTCAGCAGGCATCTGTAAGCACTCACCTCCCCCAGCTTCCAGATGTTGCCCCTCTGCTAGCCACAGGAAGTGGGGGAAGGGGTGCTGATGGACACTGTGTAGCCTCAGGAAACACCCGCCTGTATGTCAACAGCCACTGAGGCAGTTGAGGCCAAACAAAGGTTGATTCTTCCATTCTTATCTCGACAAAGCCAGACCTTTCCCCCTAGTACCCTCCCCAGACACACTGCCCTCCTTCCTCTCTGGCTCCTCTCTAAATGTTATAAGCAGAGATTCCTCTCTAGGATTCAGCAGGGGTGAGGACTCAGGAGGGGCTTGAACCTTCTGAAGATGGTGTTTGATTTGGGCAACTGGGAAAAAGAATGTCTTTGGAAAAAAAAGTTCTGGTGGCCTCCATCTAGTGGCACATGTGGCCATAGTGTGGCCAGTTGAGGGTCTGGCCAGACAGGTAGTCCTGTCTAGGGGAAGGAGTGAGTAGTGGACCTGCGCTCCCAGGACACATGAGAGAAGAGGCTACTGGGTCTTAGAACCACCTGGCCCTGAGAGTCTGAGGGTGTTGGGAATGGGAGGGAAGGTTCTCTGTGATAGCTGCAGAGTTCACCCTGAGAGATGTAATTTGGTTTCTGGAAAATCCACTGCCCCCCTTTGACCTGAGCGTCTTAATGCAGCAATGCCGCCACCTTGTGGCCTTACTGAGCTCTTGGCCTCAGCTCAGCGGACTCCATGTTGGTTTTCCCTGAGCTCTGGCCCCACCCTTAGCTGGCTAGCCCAATTTATCTCATTCACAGAACTCACACAGTCAAAGAAAGGCACTGGTGGGGAAGATTGTAAAGATACATTCAGCCCAACTCCCTGTGGTGCAGCTGAACACAAACACAGGCTCAGGAAAAGCATGTGGCTCCCCTAGTCACCTGGAAGTCCTGTAAAACTTTCTGCTTCATCCTGTCACCTTGAGGCCTTTGGGGTCCTCTAGCTGGAGCTGTGAGCACGTGAAGGTCAGTGTCAGGTAGCTTAGGGCTTCCCCTTGAGCAGGTTCAGAGCTCAGCCACAAAGGTGCTAGGAGGCTGGGGGCTCAGCTCCCTCGGCTGTGTGCTAGCTCTGCTCAGAATGAACTGGGAGGCTGCACTGCTCGCTATGGAAACCATCCTTGAACTTATCTTCTATCACATTTTCATCTTAAATGGAAAACATCCTCCAAGTCTGGATGAATAGGTTCGCCCCATCCCAGCCTTTCTAGCTAGACCAGTCCCACATTTCCTCTTCACAGAAACTCAGAAGTAGGTGAGCCATTCTGTGCAACAAGGGCCACGCTACTGTCTCCCAGCCCCCCTCAGTCATTCGGCAAGCCGTGCTGAACACTTCCTGTGTGCCAGCCACTCTTCCCTGAGGATACAGAAATTACTCGTAGGGCTTACAGTTCTATACCAGGAGAAAGATGACAAGTTATTTTCATCTCAGTAAACATACGTTTTCAGGCCATGTTAAGAGATGCAAAAAACAAAACACAGAAGTCTCTTTTTACATAAGGGATATGTTCCAAGACCTTCAGTAGGTGTATGAACCCTACAGGCCAGCGCTGTGATACTGGAAGAGTTGAGCTGATAACTGAGGAACGAACAGGTGGTGCCTCCAGCATGGATAGGCTGGACAGAGGGAGCATCAGGTCTGGGATAAGGCAGGGCACAAGTGAGGGGTTTCATCACACCAGTAGGAGGGTATGCCGCTTCGGATGTGGGAACTGCTTTTCTCTGCAGTTTTCCATTTAATATTTTCAGACCATAATTAACCACAGGTAACTGAAGCAATGAAAACCCAAACTGCAGCTGAGGGCCGATGAGTGTGGTGTGACCATGGATAGGGCAGTTACTCTTAAGGAGGCACAGTGGAGAGCAGCGATTCACTTGACAGAAGTTATAGACCGAGGGGGAGACCTTCCCGCCTCAAGGAGACCATGAGTGTGAAAGCCTGGTTGCAACTGTGCTGAGCGCAGACACCTCTGTGGGAGGGGGACAGGGACACTGGGGCAGCGTTGGTGAGAGGACAGGAGAGGGACGGGAACAGGAGCAGAGTAGGCCTCTGCCTAGACAGCCCTGGAGCATTTTGAACAGAACAGTAATGTGATCTCATTTACATCTTAAAAGGATCCTGTTGGCAATGGAGAGGAGAACAGGAGTAGAAGGAAAGAGAGGGGAAGGAGACCTGGGAGATCCCAGTGACAGGGTTGAGGGAAACGGTCACAGCAGGAGCAAGTGGCAGTGCTGAAAGTGGTGAGGATTCCAAAGATGTTCTGAAGAGAGTGAATAGAGCTTTGTCGGTCTCCTTATTCCTTCAGATAATTCAGTAACAATGACCATAGCTAACATTTATTGAGTACTTATGAAAACTGAGAAACAGCCAATATTCAGTGTATTGTGATAGGCACAGGACTCCGATGAGGCAGGTAGTGTCCTTTCAGAGAAAGAATGGAAACAAGGCACCCTGGGAGATGCTGTGCAGCAGAGGCCAACATGAGCTAGGCACTAGTTTATTTGGATCTACGGATTTTACAGTCTTGCAGAGAATAGTACAAGCATACTCACACACACAAGCTCACAACCAAACAAATGCAAGAACAAAGTGAACATGCAAGAAAAAATGAATGAAGGGCTCTGTACCCAGAGGTGGGTAAGACTCCTTCCAACTGGAGATGTCAAAGACTAGGTCACAGACAGATGGTATCTGAGTGGGTCTCTGGCAATGGGTAGGATTTGGATGGCAATATGAGTAAGGACATTTGGAAGAGCACATACAAGACATGGAGTAAGGGAAATAAGGTACCTTCAAAGGACAGTCTGTTTCCATGAGTGGCTGAGAAACAGGATGTATTAAGGGAAGCTGAGTACCAGCATGATCAGCCGTCACTATTGTGTAGGGCATTTAAAGCTAGACCACAGAGTTTAATATATTCCAGAAAATGGGGAGCCACAGAAGAGTTTTCATTTATTCACCCATTTATATCTTCAACAGTCTTGAGCGATCACTATGGCAGGGGTTACTGTGTCAGGCATTCGGGATCAGTCACAGTTCCTTCTGCTGGGCAGATGATGACAGGATGGTTGGCAGTGAGCATCAGTGCTGTGGAGTGGAGCTTCCGAGGGGAGGGGTGGAGGCCGGAAGCTCCAGCAGAGGTGACAGGTGGGCTGACCTTGACAGACTCAAAGATGAGAAGAGAGCCGAGCCATGTTCCGGGAAGAGGAGGAAGCCTTGGGTGGCATGCCAGGAGGTGGACACTCCAGGGATGTGAGTAAGTCAAGACCCAAGAAAGAGCAGGATTCTTCTTTAGGTCTTCTGTCTTTCTTCTGTCTTCTGTCTTCAGAGCTTTGTATTTGTTCTTTTGTCTCATGCATGCTATCATTGGTCCTTGAGGTCTTTGTATGACAGTCGTTTATCATTGGTCCTTGAGGTCTTTGTATGACAGTTGTTTTAAAATCCTGGTCAGATGATTCCCACTAGCATCTTGAGGTTGGCAGCTATTAAGTGTCTCTCCAATTTCACCTGAGGCTTCTTTGGTTCCTGATGTAACAGTGGTCTTGAATTATATCCGGATATCTAGGGTATTATGTTATAAGACTCTGGATCTGCTGACAATCTTCTGTGTAGCAGGCTTCCTGTAACAATGCACTGGTGAACCTTGGACCCCTCAGTGTTGGCCTCTGCAGAGAATGGGGTGGGGGTGGGGTAGGAGTGGGTGCCTTCTTACTCCTGGGCCAGGGCAGAATTTCTGGCTCCCCCTTGTCTGGACAACAGCACCCCAGTGCCATGGCATGTCTTGAACCCAATCTCCCTAGCCCTCTCTATCTATCAGTCTTATGTTTTATGTAAGCATAATGTCCAAGGATTTAGATTCAGTGATAGGAATAGGGAGAAGTGTGTCTACTCCATCTTGTCTGGAACCGGAAGTTCAAGCTAAAAATACGAGGAAGGAGAGGAAATCTCAAGCCTTGAGATTAGAGAGTTAGGCAACTATTTCCAAAATCCTCTCTCACCATTAAAAATTATTGAGGACTTCAGAAAGCTTTTGATTTTTGAAGGGTGTATCTATCAATAATTACTGCATCAGACACTGAACCAGCTGAGAGCATAGCTCAGTGGTAGAGCATGTGCTTAATATCCACAAGCCTCCCTTCTTAATATCCCAGACCACCCAAAAAAGGAAAAAGAAAGTGAGAAATGAGAGAAAGAAATTAAAATCAAACATTTATAACTATCCCGTTGCATAATATATAACACATTTTTAATGAAAAATAATTATATTTTGCCAAAGAAAAACAACTAGAGAAAACAGTGACTTTGTTTTCTACTTCAGCCAGCCTGTCTGGGGTCTGGCTTTAAGACCACCATTCTCTCACTGGCTCCTATGTTCAGCGTGGTGTGATACTGCAAGTCTTGTGGCCTCTAGAACCCTTGATCGGGCACTTGTGAGGGAATGAAAGTGAAGAAGGTAAACAGCATCTTGGTATCGTATGAAAATACTTTTGACCTTGAAAACTATTCAGAAGTATTGTAAGCACCTCCAGGGTGCCCCAGGACCCCATCTGAGAATGGCCCCTCCAGGCCTGCAGCTGCCAGGAATGGGAAGTGTGGCTACAGTGAACGAGGAACGGAACTTCCAACTTTGTCTAATGTCAGTAATTCAAACTTAAAAACAACTTTCCATGTTTTTGTTGTTAAATATAATCTTAGGGTTTCAGTAGAAATACGTTTTACTTTAACCCTAGAAAATGTAGCATCCAAATTGAAATGTGCTGTGTGACTTAAACACATGCTAGATTTTTGAGGCCCTTAGGGGAAAAGGGCGGAAGTACTTTACTCGTTAGTACTTTTTGTGCTGAGATTGTGTTGCTGGGATAATGTTTTGGATATACAAAATAAAATGTATTTTAATGAATGTCAGCACTTTTCTTTTTTAAAATGTGGCCATCATTTAGGAAAAACTTAAATGACACATATAGCTGACAACATATTCCTACTGGACAATTCTGCTCCAATGAAGCTAGATGACGAGGATTTCGTGCGCCTCAGGAGTTTATTTCTCATTTGTAGGTAAGGTGGAGCTATTGAGTCTGGAGTGGGAAGAGACACTCAGGCTTGTACCTTGGAAGCTCACTCTGGCTGGGTGTGGAGCCCTGTGTGAAAGGGGAGCCAGAGGGAGACAACAGCCCTACCAAGGGTGAGTGGAACCAGTAGCCTGAAGAAAGTGGCTCTAGGGGAGGGGGCGTCTGTGAAGGCAAAGTCCCCGGATGGGTTCTGAGGTATAAGAACGGTACCGTGGCTGAGTAGGAGAACATCTTCATTTTAGATTTTGCATGCAAAAATCTTCAGAGATGAAGTGTCATAATGCCTGCCACTTTCTGATGAAAATGTTCAAAATAGAAAGATGGGGAAAAGTAAAAACCAACAAAAAATCTTGACAGTACTCAGTGGTCGCTGAGTAGAGCTGACAGAAAGGGGAGAGTAGCCAAGAGTGATTTTCTAGTTTCTTCCTCAGCAACTGAACAGAAAGTATGGCCATTTCCAAGATGGAGGCATAGGAGGAAAAGCAGGGTGATTGTGAGCATAATGACAAGTTTGGCACTGAATATGCAGACTTGGAGGTGCTCTGAGGTCCAGCAGGCAGTGTGTGAGCCCCACACTGCTGAGAGGGAAGCGTCCCGAAGCTGCAGGCCTGGATGAACGTGGACTCAGTGACTGAAGGTAGAAGGGGCTCTGTGGGATCCAGGGCATGTGTGGAGAACAAGAAAGGATGTGAGATGAGGATACGATCTTGCGAATGCTGACATCTAAGGGTCAGTGAGGAAGGACATTGTAGGAGACAGCTTCCAAGATGGCCGCAGGGTCACCTCTTTATATCCACATTCTTGTGTGGTCCCCTCCCATTTTGTATGAGAGCTGTTCTGCATGACAGTGCAGGCAAAAGTGATGATATTCAACTCCTGAGCTTAGGTTGCAGCTTTCATATCAGCTGCACATACTTCCTCTTCTCGGGCCACTTGCTCTGGGGCCACCCAGCTGCTGTGTCACGAGTAGCCCTTGCAGAGGTCAAGGCAGGGTGGTCCTGAAATCTCCTGCCAAAACCACGGGGCGGAGCTTGGAAGACCTTGGTAGAGGACTCTCAGGAATGATAAATGAATGAAGGTCACAGTCTCACGCGAGCGCCTTAGCCAGAACCACCCAGCTGTGCTACCCTACCCTGCAAAACTGCTCCAGATTCCCGGCCCTAAGAAACCATGAGAAAATCAGTGTTGTTTTAAAGCCCCTGAATTTGGGCTCATTTACTATTCAGCAATAGGTAATGAATGCAGATACCTCAAAGGAGACTTTGGAGAATTAGTCAGGGAGATATGAGAATCGTGAATCTGGGGCCAGGAGGAACTAGGGAAGAGACTAGTTCAGAAAGGACAGCTGGGGTACAGTGTCAGGTGCCACTGAGCAATAGAGAAATCAAATTTTCAACCAAGGAGTGATTGATACCCTTGGTGAACAAGTGAGTAGAATGGGGGAGGGCAGAGACCAGATCACGGTAGACTAAAGAGTAGGTAACAGCAAAGCTCTGACTTTCCCACTTACGATACTGATGGGGGAGCACTTTTGGTATCATAACCCCTCTTCTGGGGATGGGAAAGCTGAAAGCACTTGCTAGTTTGTGGTGAAATCCTCTAACCTCCCAGTAGCGATGTGTTAAGAAATTCTTTCCAACTCCGTGCGTCACTGTTGGGTGTCAGTCTATTTCCAGCACTATTCTTGCATCCTTTACAATTTTGGTGCCAGGCGGCCTCCCAGCTGGCATGCCCCCTCCTCTGGGTCTGCCGACCTTACCACTCCTGCCGTGAGTAAGTGCTTAAGAAAAGCACTGGTGAATTACAGTGAGCCATTCCTTCCTTCATCCCGTAGCTGTTTATTGAGCTCTTTGTGGGAGCCTCAGCCTCCAAGTTGGCCATGATTTTTGGACATCATGATGATTTACCCAGGAAGTTAGACTCCAGAGCAAGAGAAGCCCATCTTGTCTTCCCAGAGATGAGGCTCCTGCCCAAGGTCAAATACAGCACAGTAAAATTCAACAACAGCAGCACCAACAAATGAAGCAATCAGAGCAATCATTCAGTGGTGATTAATGGCGACAACTCCACTTGAATCTCAGACATGAAGCTATACATAGGTAGCTATTTCTGGTTCCAACTTTCTATAATGTCTTTGGCCTTCAGCCCATCAATTCACCTTTCTCTGACCCACATGAGCTCTACTACGAGAAGGTTTCACTGAGTCTGGTGGATGGAACCACACAGACTTGCTGGAGTGGCAGTAAGTGGCTACAGGGGGTCGTGGCCAGTCTCTCTGGCTCTGGATTCACACAGGCCTGCATTTGGGCTCAGCTCTGACTTTAGCTATGTGACTTTGATTGAGGTTTTGCTTTTGTTTGTTTTTTGCTGTGCTGAGATTCAACCCTGGACCTTGCGCACCATAGGCAAGCATCTTTTATCCACAGCTCAGCTATGGGACTTTGAGCAGGTTGTTTTGTAAAACTTTTTTCATCCTCAGTTTCCTCATTTAGAAAAAAAAGAGAGAATAATAACCTCATCTAGAAAAAAAAAGGAGAATAATAATACCTACTCTATAACATCACTGCAAGTATAACTGGAAGAAAAAGATGTCATATGAAGATCCACTATTGTGTGTCTTCATTCCAGGGTTGGGCAGAATTTATCCTGCTTTGCTAACTGATGGAAAAAAAATCACTTTGGTGAATATTTGTAGTTAAGAAAAGCAACTGAACACACACTGCCCTCTACTCCTTCTCTGGTCCTAGACTGAGAAAAGCCCAGAATGGGATTGTGCAAAAGAGCTCACTTTCTTCCCATAGTAAAGAAAAAGGAATCTCCTGTTAGCGAAGAGAAAGAGGGGGCAGGGACTGCAGAGAGGTAGACAGGAATGGCAGGTAAGGAAGTGGATGCAGGGCAGGTTGGGGTGCAGCCCCGCCCAGAAGGACTCGGAGTCCATTGGGGAGCACGAGGCCCGGTGCTTCTGTTGTGAGTGGCTTGGTAACCACCAAGTGTTGCTGATCTTCAGTCTGAGTCTTTCAGGGGAAATGGGCCCGTGTTCTGGGATCTCTGGGAAAAGAAGAAAAGAGGGTCCTTGTGCTACGAGCATGCAGGAGTGAGGTTACAAGAGGATGGCCTTGTGGGCAGCCAGGTAAAACAGCCTGACCTTAGCGGAAGCAGGAATTCCTAAGGAAAAGTGACTGTGAAAATGTCAGCCCATCCGTCAGAGTCCTCAGAATCCTGGGAGAACACACAGTTCCCACAAAATTTTGTATGGAGACTCAGGCTATTAAAACGAAACAAAACAAAGCCTGGCTGAAGAAGGCCGATAAGAATCAGGTTGCACAAGGGTTAAATGAAAGTGTGCATGTCCAGCAATTAGCTCAGAGCCCGGCTCCTGATAAGCCCTCCACCAAAAGCAGCTTTTATGAGGATTTATTGTTCAATTTCCTCTTTTCATCACCCTTTTGAACTTCAAGGGCTCAGAGTCTACTTGAAAATTATGATATAGTCATTCATTCATTCTATAGACATTTTTCAAATTCCTTGTATGTGAAAGGTAAGTTTAATAATTTCAGGAAGCTGTAATTATCGAAGCTAACATTTCTGAGGGCTTGGTAGGTGCTAGACATTAGAGGTGGCTTATTTCATGTAATGCTTATAACATTCTAGTTGACCCTCCTAACAATTCTAAGGAGGAATAATTATATTCCCACTTTACAGGTGGGGAGACTGAGGCATAGCGAGGCAAAGAGGCTTGCTCCAGATCACATCGTTAGTAATGAGACAGCCGAAGTTTGCACCAGGTGACTGAATTTTAGTGCATACTTTTAAGCCTCCTACTAGGCTGCTTTTGAATGCAACAGCAAATATAGGGGAGTTATAGCGTATGCAGGGGGAGGGATTATGAGGAAAGGGGTGTGGGCAAGATTATCCAAAAGAGTGGCTGGGATTTTTTTGCCTCCCCCAGCCCCATTCCCTTTTTACCTCTGAACTCTTGGGAGGGGGTGGCGCCGGGATCCTGGCCCATCCGTCCCAAGTTGCTTACTAGTTGGTCTGCAGTCTCGCCTTCTGCCTGGGCCCACTGTTAGCCAAGGGAAGGGTAAAAGGGAGAGAAGGGAAAGGTCTGCCTAAACCAGCCAATAGATAATTAGAAGCTGATTACTGTACCGTAATACAGCACAACAGCAATAAATAAATCAATCAGCTGGGGGTGGGGAATGACTTTCCTATAATCAGCTATTAGAGGCTTGTATCCCTAATTAGTCTATTAATTAGAGCCATGCTCTCCCATCCACATGTTATCATTCTGCCAAGGCAGAGAAAACCCAGCCCAGGGGGCAGAAGATAAGAGAAATGAGAGAGACCAAGTAGTCGATTCGAATAGCTGGGCTTGTGTGTGTTTTAAAAGCACAGTTCTTAGTGCCCAGGGCAAATCCACCTGCTAGTAGAAAAGAAACGTTTATCAAAAACCAAAGGACTGTTGTCTTTGTTGAACATAAAGGGGAACGAACGATTTAATCTTTAAAGGGAAAAACCACCGTAACCGCACACGGGGATGTGTGAAGGGCAGTTCTGCTGTGTGTTCCCTGGGGCTCCTCACACAGCAAGAAACAAACACACAAGTGCGAAGGCAGCGTTATCAGAAGGCCAGCAACAGAGGGGCTTGCATCTCTGCTCAGCGCGTACGTCTTAGGGGATGAACAGTATCGAGTTCCTACTATGCGCCAAGTGCCACCTGCATTCTTTGTGTCTGTAATGTCTCATGTGATGATTTCGTTGACATTCTCAGAGTGCCCTCAAGTTATTTTGGGGAGTTTCCAAAAAGGAGCCTCATATGACCTTCACAGCTGTGGTCGCCAAAGGATGACGGCTCCACTCGTCCTCGCCTGCCTGACCCTCCGTGGGCCATGCCCCTTCCCCACCAAGATCTTAGGAAAGCTGGGCCCAGAAACTCACAAATAATTCTTGAACAGTTCCAGCAAGCTCTGAGACCCAAAGTGGCCTCCACATCCCTGGGAGCAGCACAGTGGGAGCACCGTGCCCTTCACACTCCCGTCCTGACTGAGCCAGCTCCTCTACCACGCCCCCATTCCAGGGCACTCAAAGAGAAACCAGGCCTGGGTGCTGGGGCAGCTGCCTCCAATAGCAGCAATCTACCAACAGCACTTAGAATCACCTTGCTTAATCCTCCCAGAAGGCCAACTACAAGGTAAAGAAGGGTTTTATTGAAGTCACCCCACTGGGGTGCAGGAGGGACAACCAGGTGTGGTGTCAGCCCTCGGATCAGGTTCTTCCTACCCACTCTTTCCTGCTGGGGTTGCTGCTGCCACACAGCGCACTTTCCATTGCCAACCTGACACACGTGCCAGAAAACCCTTCACCATGGACAGTGGTGACACAGGTGATGTGCCACAGGAGTCTCAGGGCTTCAGTATGTATGCGTCCCAGGGCAGTTCTTAGTGGAATGGGGATGCCTCCTACTTGGGGATGGCAGAGAGTGGCAGTGATGGCCACCTGGCCTTGGAGCTCAACACCAAGCCACTGTTCCCTGGTAACCAGCTAGGTGACCTTAGGCAAATTGCTTTCCATTGTGTCTCTTTGGTTCCCTCCTACGCAAAATGGGAAATGTCAGCTGTCTCCTTAGAATGTTACTGTGAGGATCAAGTGAGGTGGTGCAACACTACTAACACAGAGAGAGCTCTAACGTCACAAATACTGCCAAGCAGTACACACCTTCAGATAGAGCCTGAGGGTTATTAACCCCATTTTTCAGTGAAGGAAACTGAAGGTTCAGACTGAAGTTCACTTGAAAACAATCAGTGATGCAGTTACTGAAAGCAGTGGGTCTGGCCCCATCCCACCCAGCAGCACGACACATTTGTCCCAGAGCCTCTCCTCTGGAGTGTGTGCCATGTGCAAAGCTTTTATTCATTTAATACAAATGTATGTTTTCCTAGCTGGCACTAGGCACTGCACGGGCACTGAAGACCCGATTGCAAAGGTCTTACCATGGCAAAGAAAGCAGACATTGAAGAAGTAAAGCACAGCATTAAGAGCTAACATTATGGGAGAGAAGGACAGGTGACAAGGTGATTCAGGAGACACCGAGAATGAGCAGGACACTGCCCATGCAAAGTCCCAGCATAGGGGGTACAGGAGAGGCCAAGGCAGGAGAACTGAGGCCAGCCAAGGGCTGATCCTGTAGCAAGTAAGCCCTGGGAAGGGCTTTGGATCTCATCCTTAGTACAGTACGAAGCCACAGAGTGTTTTAATTAGAGAAGTGGTTGGTAGTTTTGAAGATCCTCCCGGCTGGAAGGATATCAGAGTTCAAGCTGCTGTAACAGAATACCACAGACTGTGGCTCAAACAATAAGCACTTATTTATATGTCACAGTGCTGGAGGTGAGGGAGCCCAAGACTGAGGTGCTAAGGCCTGTTTCTGTGGATGCTGCTTCCTGGTTCATCTCCTCATTGTTGTTTTGGTGCATGGCAAAGAAAGAAAGAGCAAGCTCTACGTCACTTCTTCTAAAGGCATGAGTCCCAGTCGGGAGGCTCCACCTTTGTGACTTAATTCCCTCCTTCAGACCCCACCTGCGGATACCATCACCCCGCTGTCTAGAATTGAAAGATAAGAATGTTAGAGGGATACAAAGGAGCAGATGTGAAGACCGGCTCCGAGCCTGGTGAGGCAGGTAGGCCAGGTAGGATGGAGACAAACACACAACTTTGAGCAAGAACAGATGGTTCTGAGCTGGGAAGGGGAGAAGGGCACTCTCTGGATTGCCTTAGGATTTGGCAAGTAGAAGCAGATGTGACTGGGCCATGTGCAAGGAGCATGGGCAACAAAGGCTGACATACTGGTTGCTTCTGACATTGCAATGACACGTGGTGGCGCCCTTACTGGACTAGCAGACACCAGTGGTAGAATGGCAGCAACTTAGCAGGTGCATCCTGCCTGGATTCGCATGCCAGCTCCATGCAGGAACCTTTACATCTGGGCTGCTTTGCCCAGAGGAGAAGGAATTGATGAGAAGATCCTACCAACGGGAGGGTCCTGTTCTCCAGGCTCCTGAGTGTGTGCATTGGTGCTGGAACGTCGGGGACTCAGGGTCCCCGGAGCCAGAGCACTTGTCTCCCTGGTGCTCCTGTTCCTCTCAGCCCAACTCCTCCTTACAGACGGTTGTTGAGGGTGGACCATGCGAGGCACCTAACTCGCAGACAGGAAAATTGATCTTAAAAGAGCTTACAACCAACCGCCCATAGCAACAGGTGCATGTATATGAAATAGCTACAAAAAGCACGAAGAATGTGCTTCTGGAAAACTGAGGCCATCAATGGCACTTTTGAATGGGAACATCAGGGGGAAGAGGCTGTCCGCTGGCCTTCAGGGGAGGTGGGGTTTCTGTGGGCAGGGACGCGCGGTTGGGCGGCGTGGTGGAGACATTCGAGGAGGAGGAGATGGCTGGGACTAAGAGGGCAGCAGGTTCAGGGAAGCACGCAGCAGTCTCCTTCCATCTGAGGGGAGCTGCCGAGAGTGAGTTTCTCAAGAGGGGGTTACCGAGCCTCCAGAAGTTTCAGAATTTCCAGAAATACTATGCAGGCGCGAGTCTCATACGCATTTTTTCTGGAGAGAGCGTCCACAGCTATTAGTTCTCAAGAGGGTCGAGATGCGAGGAAAGGATGAAAGACCGTATTCTAAATTCAGAATTTGCAGGTAGGCTGTGCTGCTCTTTGAGAAGCTGGAGAGTCCTGGCGCTGTCTTCGATTGTGCAGCCGCGAGGCCTGGCTAGGCCAGGCTCACAGAGGGGGTCTGCCCTTTGCCCTCTCGACGCCCCTGCGCCTGTGTTTTGGAAGCGGAGTCACCTGGAGAGGAATCCGGGATGCAAGGTCGGAGCACCGCGCGGGGACCCTGTGGCCCGCCAAGCTCTGAGACTCCGTCAGAGGTAGGGTGTGGGGCTGTTCCGTGCCAAAGTCGAGACCCTCAGACCTGGGTCCCGGGCCTCCGCCAGCAGCGCCCGGAACCTGGGGATTTCCGAATCCACACTCAGGGCTGCGGCCGCCCTTCCCGGACGCGGGCGGCGGTGCGCGTCGCGGCCGCTGGGTGGCGCCGCGCGGGAC